>NC_041386.1:561200343-561246584 GCF_002162155.2 Triticum dicoccoides | reverse complement strand
AGCGGTGCGGGCGGCGGCGCGCTAGGCCGCGGGGGCCGGCCTCGGGCCCCGGCGGGCCTGGCGGCGCGCGGGACGGCGATGTGGGCGCGGGACAGGTGGCGCTCGGCGATTGGTCGGCGGCAGCGGATCGGACGTGTCCGGCCCGGACGGACGTGTCCGGTGTTGGGGAACGTTGCAGAAAATTAAAAATTTTCCTACGGTTTCACCAAGATCCATCTATGAGTTCATCTAAGCAACGAGTCAAGGGAGAGAGTTTGCATCTACATACCACTTGTAGATCGAGTGCGGAAGCTTTCGAGGGGATGGTGATGAGGGAGTCGTACTCGCCGTGATTCGGATCACCGATGACCAAGTGCTGAACGGATAGCACCTCCGCGTTCAACACACGTACGGTACGGGCGACGTCTCCTCCGTCTTGATCCAGCAAGGAAGAAGGAGAGGTTGAGGAAGACAGCTCCAACGGCAGCACGATGGCGTGGTGTTGTTGGTGCAGCAGTACTCCGATAGGGCTTCGCCAAGCACGTACGGAGGAGGAGAGGTGTTGGGGAGGGGAGGGGCTGCACCTTGGCTTGTGGTGCGGCTGCCCTCCCCTCACCCCTCTATTTATAGGGGAAGGGGGAAGGGGGGCCGGCCCTCTAGGGGAAACCCTAGAAGGGGGCGGCGGCCAAAGGGAGAGGGGAAAGAGGGGAGGCTTGCCCCCCAAGCTAGGGGGGCGCCCCCTTTAGGGTTTCCCCCTCCCATGCCCTAGCCGCATGGGTCTAGGTGGGGAGGCGCGCCCAGCCCACCAGGGGCTAGCTCCCTCTCCCACACAGCCCATGTGCCCCCCAGGGAGGGGTGGCCCCTCCCGGTGGACCCCCGGAACCCTTCCGGTGGCCCCGGTACAATACCGGTATACCCCCGAAACTTTCCGGAGTCCGTTTAACAACTTTCCATATATAAATCTTTACCTCCGGACCATTCCGGAACTCCTCGTGACGTCCGAGATCCGGGACTCCGAACAACATTTGGTAATCACATACAAGTCTTCCTAATAACCCTAGCGTCACCGAACCTTAAGTGTGTAGACCCTACGGGTTCGGGAGACATGCAGACATGACCGAGACGACCTCAGGTCAATAACCAACAGCGGGATCTGGATACCCATGTTGGCTCCCACATGCTCATCGATGTTGTCATCGGATGAACCACGATGTTGAGGATTCGATCAAACCCCGTATGCAATTCCCTTTGTCAGACGGTATGTTACTTGCCCGAGACTCGATCGTCGGTATCCCAATACCTCATTCAGTCTCGTTACCGGCAAGTCACTTTACTCGTACCGTAATGCATGATCCCGTGACCAGACACTTGGCCACCTTGAGCTCATTTTGATGATGCACTACCAAGTGGGCCCAGTGATACCTCTCCGTAACACGGAGTGACAAATCCCAGTCTCGATCCGTGTCAACCCAACAGACACTTTCGGAGATACCTGTAATGCACCTTTATAGTCACCCAGTTACGTTGTGACGTTTGGTACACCCAAAGCACTCCTACGGTATCCGGGAGTTACACGATCTCATGGTCTAAGGAAGAGATACTTGACATTGGAAAAGCTCTAGCAAACGAACTAACCGACCTTTGTGCTATGCTTAGGATTGGGTCCTGTCCATCACATCATTCTCCTAATGATGTGATCCCGTTATCAACGACATCCAATGTCCATAGCCAGGAAACCATGACTATCTATTGATCACAACGAGCCAGTCAACTAGAGGCTCACTAGGGACATATTGAGGTCTATGTATTCACACGTGTATTATGATTTCCGGATAATACAGTTATAGCATGAATAAAAGACAACTACCATGAACAAAGAAATATAATAATAATCCTTTTATTATTGCCTCTAGGGCATATTTCCAACAGTCTCCCACTTGCACTAGAGTCAATAATCTAGTTACATTGTGATGAATCGAACACCCATAGAGTTCTGGTGTTGATCATGTTTCGCTCGCGAGAGAGGTTTAGTCAACGGATCTGCGACATTCAGATCTGTATGTACTTTGCAAATTTCTATGTCTCCATCTTGAACATTCTCACGGATGGAGTTGAAACGACACTTGATGTGCCTGGTCTTCTTGTGAAATCTGGGCTCCTTCGCAAGGGCAATAGCTCCAGTATTGTCACAGAAAAGTTTGATCGGCCCCGACGCATTGGGTATGACTCCTAGGTCGGTGATGAACTCCTTCACCCAAATAGCTTCATGCACTGCCTCCGAGGCTGCCATGTACTCCGCTTCACATGTAGATCCCGCCACGACGCTCTGCTTGCAGCTGCACCAGCTTACTGCTCCACCATTCAACATATACACATATCCGGTTTGTGACTTAGAGTCATCCAGATCTGTGTCGAAGCTAGCGTCGACGTAACCCTTTACGACGAGCTCTTCGTCACCTCCATAAACGAGAAACATGTCCTTTGTCCTTTTCAGGTACTTCAGGATATTCTTGACCGCTGTCCAGTGTTCCTTGCCGATTACTTTGGTACCTTCCTACCAAACTTACGGCAAGGTTTACATCAGGTCTGGTACACAACATGGCATACATAATAGATCCTATGGCTGAAGCATAGGGGATGACACTCATCTCTTCTATATCTTTTGCCGTGGTCGGGCATTGAGCCGAGCTCAATCTCACACCTTGAAATACAGGCAAGAACCCCTTCTTGGACTGATCCATTTTGAATTTCTTCAAAATTTTATCAAGGTATGTGCTTTGTGAAAGACCTATGAGGCGTCTTGATCTATTTCTATAGATCTTGATGCCTAATATATAAGCAGCTTCTCCAAGGTCCTTCATTGAAAAACACTTATTCAAGTAGGCCTTAATGCTGTCCAAGAATTCTATATCATTTCCCATCAAAAGTATGTCATCTACATATAATATGAGAAATGCTACAGAGCTCCCACTCACTTTCTTGTAAACGTAGGCTTCTCCATAAGTCTGCATAAACCCAAACGCTTTGATCATCTCATCAAAGCGAATGTTCCAACTCCGAGATGCTTGCACCAACCCATAAATGGATCGCTGGAGCTTGCATACTTTGTTAGCGTTCTTAGGATCGACAAAACCTTCCGGCTGCATCATATACAGTTCTTCCTTAAGATAACCGTTAAGGAATGCCGTTTTGACGTCCATCTGCCATATCTCATAATCATAGTATGCGGCAATTGCTAACATGATTCGGACGGACTTAAGCTTCGCTACGGGAGAGAAAGTCTCATCGTAGTCAATCCCTTGAACTTGCCGATAACCCTTAGCGACAAGTCGAGCTTTATGGATGGTAACATTACCATCCGCATCCGTCTTCTTCTTAAAGATCCATTTGTTTTCTATTGCTCGCCGATCATCGGGCAAGTCAGTCAAAGTCCATACTTTGTTTTCATACATGGATTCTATCTCGGATTTCATGGCTTCTAGCCATTTGTGGGAATCTGGACCCGCCATAGCTTCTTCATAGTTCGAAGGTTCACCGTTGTCTAACAACATGATTTCCAGGACAGGGTTGCCGTACCACTCTGGTGCGGAACGTGTCCTTGTGGACCTACGAAGTTCAGTAGCAACTTGATCCGAAGTACCTTGATCATCATTATTTTCCTCTTCAGTTGGTGTAGGCATCACAGGAACATTTTCCTGGGCTGCACTACTTTCCGGTTCAAGAGGTAGTACTTCATCGAGTTCTACTTTCCTCCCACTTACTCCTTTCGAGAGAAACTCCTTTTCCAGAAAGGATCCATTCTTGGCAACAAAGATCTTGCCCTCGGATCTTAAGTAGAAGGTATACCCAATGGTTTCCTTAGGGTATCCTATGAAGATGCATTTTTCCGACTTGGGTTCGAGCTTTTCAGGTTGAAGTTTCTTGACATAAGCATCGCATCCCGAAACTTTGAGAAACGACAGCTTAGGTTTCTTCCCAAACCATAATTCATACGGTGTCGTCTCAACGGATTTAGACGGTGCCCTATTTAAAGTGAATGTAGCTGTCTCTAGAGCGTATCCCCAAAATGATAGTGGTAAATCGCTAAGAGACATCATAGACCGCACCATATCTAATAGAGTGCGATTACGACGTTCGGACACACCGTTACGCTGAGGTGTTCCAGGCGGCGTGAGTTGTGAAACGATTCCACATTTCCTTAAGTGTGTACCAAATTTGTGACTTAAGTATTCTCCTCCACGATCTGATCGTAGGAATTTTATCTTTCGGTCACGTTGATTCTCTACCTCATTCTGAAAATTCCTTGAACTTTTCAAAGGTCTCAGACTTGTGTTTCATTAAGTAGACATACCCATATCTACTCAAGTCATCAGTGAGAGTGAGAACATAACAATATCCTCCGTGAGCCTCAACACTCATTGGACCGCACACGTCGGTATGTATGATTTCCAACAAGTTGGTTGCTCGCTCCATTGTTCCGGAGAACGGAGTCTTGGTCATCTTGCCCATGAGGCATGGTTCGCATGTGTCAAATGATTCATAATCGAGAGACTCTAAAAGTCCATCAGCATGGAGCTTCTTCATGCGCTTGACACCAATGTGACCAAGGCGGCAGTGCCACAAGTATGTGGGACTATCGTTATCAACTTTACATCTTTTGGTATTCACGCTATGAATATGTGTAGTATTACGCTCGAGATTCATTAAGCATAAACCATTAACCATCGGAGCATGACCATAAAACATATCTCTCATATAAATCGAACAACCATTATTCTCAGACTTAAATGAGTAGCCATCTCGTATTAAACGAGATCCAGATACAATGTTCATGCTCAAACTTGGCACTAAATAACAATTATTAAGGTTCAAAACTAATCCCGTGGGTAAATGTAGAGGTAGCGTGCCGACGGCGATCACATCGACTCTGGAACCATTCCCGACACGCATTGTCACCTCGTCCTTCGCCAGTCTCCGCTTATTCCGCAGCTCCTGCTGTGAGTTACAAATATGAGCAACGGCACCAATATCAAATACCCAGGAGTTACTACAAGTACTGGTAAGGTACACATCAATTACATGTATATCAAATATACCTTTAGTGTTGCCGGCCTTCTTATCCGCTAAGTATTTGGGGCAGTTCCGCTTCCAGTGACCCTTCCCCTTGCAATAAAAGCACTCAGTCTCAGGCTTGGGTCCATTCTTTGACTTCTTCCCGGCAACTAGCTTACCGGGTGCGGCAACCTCTTTGCTGTCCTTCTTGAAGTTCTTCTTACCCTTTCCCTTCTTGAACTTAGTGGTCTTATTGACCATCAACACTTGATGTTCTTTCTTGATTTCAACCTCTGCTGACTTCAACATTGAAAATACTTCAGGAATGGTCTTCACCATCCCCTGCATATTGTAGTTCATCACGAAGCTCTTGTAGCTTGGTGGGAGCGACTGAAGGATTCTGTCAATGACCGCCTCATCAGGGAGGTTAATATTCAGTTGGGTCATACGGTTGTGCAACCCAGACATCTTGAGTATGTGCTCACTGACAGAACTACTTTCCTCCATCTTACAACTATAGAATTTGTCGGAGACGTCATATCTCTCGACCCGGGCGTGAGCTTGGAAAACTAGTTTCAGCTCCTCGAACATCTCATATGCTCCGTGATGCTCAAAACGCTTTTGGAGCCCCGGTTCTAAGCTGTAAAGCATGCCGCACTGAACGAGGGAGTAATCATCAGCACGAGACTGCCAAGCATTCATAATGTCTTGGTTCTCTGGGACGGGAGCGTCACCTAGCGGTCCTTCTAGGACATATTGTTTCCTGGCAGCTATGAGGATGATCCTCAAGTTCCGGACCCAGTCCGTATAGTTGCTGCCATCATCTTTCAGCTTGGTTTTCTCTAGGAACGCATTGAAGTTCATGTTGACATGAGCGTTGGCCATTTGATCTACAAGACATATTTGCAAAGGTTTTAGACTAAGTTCATGATAATTAAGTTCATCTAATCAAATTATTGAATGAACTCCCACTCAGATTAGACATCCCTCTAGTCATCTAAGTGTTACACGATCCGAGTCGACTAGGCCGTGTCCGATCATCACGTGAGACGGACTAGTCATCGTCGGTGAACATTCACATGTTGATCGTATCTTCCATACGACTCGTGTTCGACCTTTCGGTCGTCGTGTTCCGAGGCCATGTCTGTACATGCTAGGCTCGTCAAGTTAACCCTAAGTGTTTTTGCATGTGTAAAATTGTCTTACACCCATTGTATGTGAACGTAAGGATCTATCACACCCGATCATCACGTGGTGCTTCGAAACGACGAACTTTAGCAACGGTGCACAGTTAGGGGGAACACTTTCTTGAAATTGTTATAAGGGATCATCTTATTTACTACCGTCGATCTAAGTAAACAAGATGCATAAACATAATAAACATCACATGCAATTATATAAAGTAGTGACATGATATGGCCAATATCATATAGCTCCTTTGATCTTCATCTTCGGGGCTCCATGATCATCTTGTCACCGGCATGACACCATGATCTCCATCATCGTGTCTTCATGAAGTTGTCACGCCAACGACTACTTCTACTTCTATGACTAATGCGTTTAGCAAATAAAGTAAAGTAGTTTACATGGCGTTCTTCAATGACACGCAGGTCATACAAAATAAAGACAACTCCTATGGCTCCTGCCGGTTGTCATACTCATTGACATGCAAGTCGTGATTCCTATTACAAGAACATGATCTCATACATCACAATATATCATTCATCATTCATCACAACTTCTGGCCATATCACATCACATGACAATTGTTGCAAAAACAAGTTAGACGTCCTCTAATTGTTGTTGCATCTTTTACGTGGCTGCAATTGGGTTCTAGCAAGAACGTTTTATTACCTACGAATAACCACAACGTGATCTTGTCAACTTCTATTTACCCTTCATAAGGACCCTTTTCATCGAATCCGCTCCAACTAAAGTGGGAGAGACAGACACCCGCCAGCCACCTTATGCAACTAGTGCATGTCAGTCGGTGGAACCGGTCTCACGTAAGCGTACGTGTAAGGTTGGTCCGGGCCGCTTCATCCCACAATACCGTTGAAGCAAGATAAGACTAGTAGCGGCAAGCAAGTTGAAAAGATCCACGCCCACAACAAAAGTGTGTTCTACTCGTGCAAAGAGAACTACGCATAGACCTAGCTCATGATGCCACTGTTGGGGAACGTTGCAGAAAATTAAAATTTTTCCTACGGTTTCACCAAGATCCATCTATGAGTTCATCTAAGCAACGAGTCAAGGGAGAGAGTTTGCATCTACATACCACTTGTAGATTGAGTGCGGAAGCTTTCGAGGGGATGGTGATGAGGGAGTCGTACTCGCCGTGATTCGGATCACCGATGACCAAGTGCTGAACGGACAGCACCTCCGCGTTCAACACACGTACGGTACGGGCGACGTCTCCTCCGTCTTGATCCAGCAAGGAAGAAGGAGAGGCTGAGGAAGACAGCTCCAACGGCAGCACGACGGCGTGGTGTTGTTGGTGCAGCAGTACTCCGACAGGGCTTCGCCAAGCACGTACGGAGGAGGAGAGGTGTTGGGGAGGGGAGGGGCTGCGCCTTGGCTTGTGGTGCGGCTGCCCTCCCCTCACCCCTCTATTTATAGGGGAAGGGGCAAGGGGGGCCGGCCCTCTAGGGGAAACCCTAGAAGGGGGCGGCGGCCAAAGGGAGAGGGGAAAGAGGGGAGGCTTGCCCCCAAGCTAGGGGGGCACCCCCTTTAGGGTTTCCCCCTCCCATGCCCTAGCCGCATGGGCCTAGGTGGGGAGGCGTGCCCAGCCCACCAGGGGCTGGCTCCCTCTCCCACACAGCCCATGTGGCCCCCCGGGAGGGGTGGCCCCTCCCGGTGGACCCCCGGAACCCTTCCGGTGGCCCCGGTACAATACCGGTATACCCCCGAAACTTTCCGGAGTCCGTTTAACAACTTTCCATATATAAATCTTTACCTCTGGACCATTCCGGAACTCCTCGTGACATCCAGGATCTCATCCGGGACTCCGAACAACATTCGGTAATCACATACAAGTCTTCCTAATAACCCTAGCGTCACCGAACCTTAAGTGTGTAGACCCTACGGGTTCGGGAGACATGCAGACATGACCGAGGCGACCTCAGGTCAATAACCAACAGCGGGATCTGGATACCCATGTTGGCTCCTACATGCTCCTCGATGTTGTCATCGGATGAACCACGATGTCGAGGATTCGATCAAACCCCGTATGCAATTCCCTTTGTCAGACGGTATGTTACTTGCCCGAGACTCGATCGTCGGTATCCCAATACCTCGTTCAGTCTCGTTATCGGCAAGTCACTTTACTCGTACCGTAATGCATGATCCTGTGACCAGACACTTGGCCACCTTGAGCTCATTATGATGATGCACTACCGAGTGGGCCCAGTGATACCTCTCCGTAACACGGAGTCACAAATCCCAGTCTCGATCTGTGTCAACCCAACAGACACTTTCGGAGATACCTGTAATGCACCTTTATAGTCACCCAGTTACGTTGTGACGTTTGGTACACCCAAAGCACTCCTACGGTATCCGGGAGTTACACGATCTCATGGTCTAAGGAAGAGATACTTGACATTGGAAAAGCTCTAGCAAACGAAGTAACCGACCTTTGTGCTATGCTTAGGATTGGGTCTTGTCCATCACATCATTCTCCTAATGATGTGATCCCGTTATCAACGACATCCAATGTCCATAGCCAGGAAACCATGACTATCTATTGATCACAACGAGCCAGTCAACTAGAGGCTCACTAGGGACATATTGAGGTCTATGTATTCACACGTGTATTATGATTTCCGGATAATACAGTTATAGCATGAATAAAAGACAACTATCATGAACAAAGAAATATAATAATAATCCTTTTATTATTGCCTCTAGGGCATATTTCCAACATCTGGCCGGCGCGGAGAGGAAAAAATTAGGGTTTCGGGGAAGAGGGAGATCCGGATTCGGAGGGGTTCTTTAAATAGGCATAGAGGGAGCTAGGAGAGTCCAAATGAGGTGCGGTTTTCGGCCACGCGATCGTGTTCGAACGCTTTAGATGATGGAGAAGGCTTAGGTGGGTTTTGGGCCAAATTGAAGGGGTGTTGAGCTGCAACACACACGAGGCCTTTTCGGTCCCTCGGTTAACCGTTGGAGTATCAAACGAAGTCCAAATGATACGAAACTTGACAGGCGGTCTACCGGTAGTAAACCAAGGCCACTTGGCAAGTCTTGGTCCAATCCGGAAATGTTTAAACCCCACACATGAAAGAAAGGTAGAAATGACCACCGGAGGAGAACGAAGCGCCGGAATGCAAAACGGACAACGGGGAAAATGCTCGAATGCATGAGATGAGCACGTATGCAAATGCAATGCACATGATGACATGATATGAGATGCATGACAAAGACAACAACACACGGAGACAAAAACCTGAACCTGAGGAAATAAATATAACTTAACGCCGGAAACGACAAGAGTTGGAGTACAAATTGGGAAAGTTACATCCGGGGTGTTACAACACTCCACCACTACGAAAGGATCTCGTCCCGAGATCTAGGACTGAAAGAATGCCGGGTACTCAGAACGGAGGTGATCCTCGCGTTCCCAGGTAGCTTCACGGTCGGAATGGTGTGACCACTTGACTTTGAGAAATTTGATCGACTTGTTGCGAGTCTTGCGTTCAGTCTCTTCAAGAATAGCAACTGGGTGCTCACGATAAGAGAGATCTTCTTGGAGCTCAATGTCCTCGAAGTTGATGGTGAGGTCAGGAGTCTTGAAGCACTTTCGAAGCTGAGAGACATGGAACACGTCATGAACATTTGCAAAGTTTGAAGGAAGCTCGAGTTGATAGGCGAGGTCGCCTCTCTTGCTGACAATCTTGAAAGGTCCCACGTATCTAGGGGCAAGCTTCCCTTTGATACCAAAGCGACGAGTACCTTTCATAGGAGAGACGCGGAGGTAAACATGATCTCCGATCTCGAAAGCCAAATCACGGTGCTTACAATCATAGTAGCTCTTCTGGCGGGATTGGGCTGCTTTGACGTTATCACGGATGACTTTTCACATTTCCTATGCCTCTGTGATTAAGTCATTACCCAAAAGCTGACGTTCACCGGTTTCAGACCAGTTGAGAGGGGTACGACACTTCCTGCCATACAGAATTTCAAATGGGGCCTTGCCCGAACTTGCTTGAAAACTGTTGTTGTAGGAGAATTCAGCATAAGGAAGACAATCCTCCCACTTCATGCCGAAGGAGATCACACAAGCCCTGAGCATATCTTCAAGAATCTGGTTGACACGCTCGACTTGACCGCTAGTTTGAGGATGGAAAGCTGTGCTGAAGCGGATGTTCGTGCCCATGGCCTTCTGAAAAGAATCCCAAAACTTCAAGGTAAAGATGCTGCCACGGTCTGAAGAGATCACTTGTGGAATACCGTGCAGAGAGACAATATGAGAGGTATAGAGTTCCGCCAATTGAGCTGCAGTGATCGACTCTTTGATAGGCAGAAAGTGAGCCACTTTGGTGAGTTTGTCGATGACAACGAATATAGCATCATTGCCACGCTTGGACTTTGGAAACCCAGTCACAAAGTCCATTTCAATGTGGTCAAACTTCCATTCTGGAATGGCAAAAGGTTGGAGGAGACCAGCTGGCCTTTGGTGTTCTGCCTTCACTCTTCTGGAGACATCACATTCATTCACGAATTAAGCAATCTCGCGCTTCATTCGAGTCCACCAATAAGCTTGCTTGAGGTCCTGATACATCTTCGTGCTCCCAAGGTGGATGGAGAGGAGAGAATTGTGAGCCTCGTTCAAGATCACTTTACGGAGTTCACCTTTGGGTACAACAATTCAATCCTCGAAGAAGAGAGTGTCCTTGTCATCAAGGCGGTAGCACTTGTACTTGGGTTGACTCTTGGCAATCCCAATCTTCACCTTTTTCACCATAGCATCAAGAAGCTGGGCTTGGCGAATCTGATCTTCCAAGGTAGGAGAGACTTGAAGGTTGGCGAGGAAACCTTGAGAAACAACTTGCAGATTAAGTTTGCGGAAAGCTTCACAAAGCTCGGGTTGATAAGGCTAGAGAATCAGACTGTTGCAGTAAGCCTTTCTGCTCAGTGCGTCAGCAATCACATTGGCCTTGCCTGGAGTATACTCGATACTCGGATTATACTCTTGAATCATTTCGACCCATCGAGTTTGCCTGAGGTTGAGATTAGGCTGAGTGAAGATGTACTTGAGACTCTTGTGATTAGTGAAAATGTCCACTTTTCTTCCCAATAGAAGATGTCTCCATGTCAAAAGAGCATGCACAACTGCCACCAACTCGAGATCATGAGTGGGGTAGTTCTTCTCATTATGCTTCAACTGGCGAGATGTATAAGCAACAACTTTGTTCTCTTGCATCAATACTGCGCCAAGACCTTGGAGAGAGGCATCACAAAAGACCTCGTACGGCTTGGATTCTTCAGGCGGAGTCAGAACTGAAGTAGTGATCAAATTCTCTTTCAAAGTGTTGAAAGCAATATCACACTCCGGAGACCAAACGTACTTGACGTGCTTCTGGAGAAGATTAGAGAGAGGCTTCGCGATCTTAGAAAAGTTTTCAACGAATCTTCGGCAGTAGCTTCACATTCTGAGGAGGTTCCCAATTCACAATTGCAGACACCTTCTCAGGACTGACGGCAATGCCCTTGGCAGAGATGATATGACCAAGATAAAGAACCTCCTCGAGCCAAAATTCACACTTGGAGAACTTGGCGTAGAACTGATGTTCCCTGAGCTTATCAAGAACCAAATGCAAGTTCTTGGCATGATCTTCCTTGTTCTTCGAGAAAACCAGAATGTCATCGAGATAGACCAAAATGAAGTCATTGGTGCAGGCGTTGAAGATGAAGTTCATCATGCGAGAGAATGTTGGAGGAGCATTGACGAGGCCAAAAGACATGACAATGTATTCATATGAACCAAAGCTTGTTCTGAACGCCGTCTTGGGAATATCTTGCTCACGGATACGAATCTGATGATAACCCATACGGAGATCAAGTTTGGAGAATACTTGGGCACCTTTGAGTTGTTCGAACAGCTCATTGATGTTGGGAAGTAGGTATTTGTTCTTGATGGTCTTCTTGTTCACTGGACGGTAATCAACACAAAGTCGGTCCGTTCCATCCTTCTTCTTCACAAAAAGAACATCACAACCCCACGGAGAAGAACTAGGCCAGATGAGACCCATTTTCTCTTGAATATCGAGTTGCTTCTTCAGCTCCTTCAACTCTTCAGGTCCGAGCTTGTAAGGACGTATGCACACAGGTTCCGTGCCAGGTTCAAGATCAATAACGAATTCAACTGGCCGGTGCGGAGGCATTCCTGGGAGCTCTTCTGGAAAGATGTCTTGATATTCGCAAACGACTGGAATTTGCAAGATAGCGTCCAATTCACCCTTCTCATTGAGAGAAAACAGACGGATAGTATCATCACGAGCGGCAAAGACAATTACATCCTCACACGAATGAGTCAATTGAATCTGCCTAGCAGCACAATCAAGGTGTGCCTTGTGCTTAGAGAGCCAATCCATTCCGAGAATAAGATCAATATCCGAGTTTCCAAGAACCACCGGAGAAGAGAGAAACTAGTAGTCACCCAACGTGATAGTAACATCTAGGGCAATAGCGCTTGCATTCATGAATTTACCCGGAGAAACAACAGATAACTGTCTAGGCAAATCTTGTAAAGGCAACTCATGCTTAGAAACAAATGGCCTCGAGATAAAACAATTGGATGCACCCGTGTCAAAAAGAACTTTAGCTGGAATATCATTAACAGGAAGGTTACCCATGATGACATCTGATGAATCCTCTGCCTGTGCTGCATTCATCAAGTTGACCTTGGCGAACTTGGGGTTATGCTTGACCACAGCTGTACTTGCCGATCTGACAGGAGGAGGAGGAGGAAGACGCCTCTGGTTGAAACACTTGTTGGCATAGTGACCCTTGTGTTGGCACTTGTTGCACGTGACCTCTGAAAGCGGACGGTGATACGGAGCACTCGATCTTGGAGCTTGAGACGAAGTCTTGTTCTGAAAGCCAGGGTTGGGTGGGTGGGAATAACCACTGCCATCTTTGCTCTTCTGCTGATACGGTTGACGGAACGGAGGAGGAGGAAGCCAATACTTCTGCTGCTTGGCCACTTGAGTAGAGGAAGAAGCAGTAACATCTCTGACTCGCTTCTTGGAAGCATCACACCTCAACTGAGCAGACTCTTGTTTCAGTGCCATGTTGTAGAACTCATCGTATCTCAAGGGCTCGAAGAGAACAAGAGCTAGCTGAATTTCTTCTCTGAGACCACCCCTGAACTGATATATCATGCTCTTCTCATCAGGGACGTCCTGCTTGGCAAAGCGGGCGAGCTTCTGAAACAACTTGTTGTAGTCATAGACAGACAAAGAGCCTTGCTTCAGGTTGCGGAATTCCTCACGCTTGCTTTCAACCACGCTCTGGGGAATATGATGAGCTCGGAAATCTTGACGAAATTCATCCCAAGTGATAACACGTCCACCTCTGGAGTCCTTGTACTGCTGGAACCATTCTGCAGCTTGATCTTTGAGTTGGAAGGAAGCGAACTTGACAAAGTCCTCAGGCCTGACGTTACTGCACTCGAAATGCTTGCCCAGATCCACTAGCCAATCGTCAGCATCGGTTGCCTCAACACAATTGCTAAAAGTCTTTGGCCCGTTAGCAAGGAACTGGTTGAGTGTAGCAAAGTGATTCAGATTGTTGCCTTGATTCCCTTGGTTGCCTTGATTGCGCTCTTGAAGAATTTGCATGATCAACTGTGTGTTTGCATTGGTTGGGGCCATCACAGCTTGCCATGCCTCCGGAGGAGGTGGAGGTGGTGGCAGATCAGGATCTGGAGTCGTGCGCGTTGGAGGAGCCATCCTGAAGAGGTTGACCACCATTAGCACATTGATAGACAAATATTGAAGCTGAATCCAACGGAATGAAAATTGCAACATATAGTCTTCACATCCGAACAAAATGAACGAATGCATTCCTCTTGAAATGGTCACATATCCATAAATTGAGAAGCCACGTAGAATTATGGTAGAGAAATAAATCAACAAGGTACGGATCAAGAACGAATAATCGGTAAGAAATCCCCATCTCAAACCAATATCCGTGGAAGAAGAACTAGAGCTACAAGAATTCCCACCTATGAAACTCCCGAACCTTTCCGGTTATGCAATCAGGTGTTGGGGATACAGGGGAAGCATAATATCTCACCCAAACTAGCAAATCCTACATCCAGCTGTATCCATCCTTCAACACATAACCAAGAAACCTTCGGAAACCATCTACCTCAACCTTCGAAAAGCATCCGTTATACAAGTTATGGCGATACTCCCGAACTCCCGCCCCAGTACTGGGTGGCGTCGAGGTTATCTCACCAACGAACTGCATAAAAGAGATTTTCGATGTCGGCGTACTAAACTCAGGTATTCCAGAACTGCAACGATAAAATATGATGACAACACCTCAGAGCTCAACTCCCCAGGACACTTCCACTAAACCCCTGACAGGAGGCACCAAGTCAATGTTCTCATCATAAAACTATCAGAACGATTCCAAG
Source organism: Triticum dicoccoides (assembly GCF_002162155.2). Lineage (NCBI taxonomy): Eukaryota > Viridiplantae > Streptophyta > Magnoliopsida > Poales > Poaceae > Triticum > Triticum dicoccoides. The sequence continues at coordinate 561,231,910 of NC_041386.1, read as the reverse complement.
ATACCCGCGTAATCCTAATTTTTTTTAGTGAAATTTGAGAAGAGAAGAGTCAAAACTCTACGTTAGGATGCCTTACCAGAGCGATGAGGAGACTTGGAAGTAAAAAGAATTCCTAAAATCTCCGATATATAATTCCTAAATGACTCAAAACATTTTTCTAGACACCACTCGGCTGCTAAAAACGATCAAGCAATGGGGATCCTAAGGTCGGGGAAGGCTCTGATTACCAACTTGTAACACCCTCGATGCGACTATAGCTCCCACGTGTCGAGGCACGACTTAGAGACATAATCGCATTGAAGGCATATATTGCAAGTTAGGCAATCTTCACAACATCCCATGTAATATAAATAATAAGGGGAAGATAACATAGTTGGCTTACACTCGCCACGTCAAACAAGTACATAAATAACATTACATCATCCAAACACTCATGGCCCGACTACGGCGCCAAAATAGAAGAGAACCCAACATGCGACACGGTCCCAACTGGGCACCACTACTGATCATCAGGAAAAGAAACATAGTAACATTGTGAGTCTTCGTCGAACTCCCACTTGAGCTCAAGCGCGTCACCTGGAGCGGAATAATCAGGCCTTGCATCTGGTGTAATAGTAAACTGTGAGCCACAGGGACTCAGCAACCACGTGCAAACTCAAACAACACGATGCAATGATGATATGCTATGCGGGATGCGATGCGGGATGCAAAATGCAAGATATGACAGGAAATGCAAGAATCTGGCCTCAACTTGGAAATCTAAGTATGCCACTGGAAAGATGAGATGAAATCGCTTGAAAACGCTATAAAGAACGCCGGAATCGGAGTTACGGTTTGGAAATGGCAAGCGATTCAAAAATGACACCGGTCTGCGATTTACAGCAAGTAGTCATCTAAATGCAATGAGATGAACATGCTACAGCACCCAAACATGACAAAAAAATACATGGCAGGGATGCATACAAGATGATTAACAAAAGTCTAGCACTGAGCTACGGCCAATTCATCCATTAACAGGTTCAAACAAGCATGGCAAAAATGCATATGGCAAACAGATCTCAGACTTAGTGAAATTAACACTTGTCTGGAATTTCAGATCAGGTAGCTCTCTTCGGAGCAACAAAACTACATGCTACAGGACCTGAACATGGCAAAGTGAAGCATGGCATGGAGATACTCAAAGAGCTTAACAAAATTCCCTTAGTGACCTTGAGCCAAAAGGGATCAGAAAATACAATTGCAAGCATGTGAACATAGCAAAAACATAATCAGATCACACACTTAGTGAAAACTGGCACATGCTGAAATATAACTCAAGTAGGCATGTTTACGAGCTCGATGCACTCACCACAGAGCAAGTCATGACAAGCTAAGCATACATCTATTAAGAACACACAAAATGCAAGTAGACATGGCAAGAACAATAGCATAGCATGCGCGGATCAACTACAACATCATCGGCAATATTGCAAACAAGTTGACAATCTGCCCAGATTCACAAAGTAGCAAAAGTAGAGCTCGATTGACTCAATCTAGGGTGCTCCATAATTGCAAACAAAGACATGGATGGATAGAGCACTACAAGATTAACAAAACATCCTTACTGATCATCCTCAAAAGAGGTACGGATCACTAGGAAACAACATGAACATATGGCATCCTGAGATAAACAGATCAAGGACTTAGTGGAAATGCTAAGTCCCTGAAAACAGAATTACTAAGTGCACCACTTTGCAAGCTTGCACAAGTCACCACACATATCACAAAAATATATGGGTTGCACCTCTGGAAAGATGACAAAACTCTTAACAAAACATATGTAGAGCATGAGGGCTTATCATGCACACATTAATCATGGCAAAAATGACAAAAACCTAAATGGAGTAGCAGATCTGATAATTAACTCAAGTAGCCCTCTTCTAACAGCATTTCGGGCATCAAGATGAGCTCAAATGAAAATAATGCAATGGAATGAAATGATGTACTCTCTGGGATGAACATTTTGATATGCTATATGCATGAATCGGGGCTACGGATGCAAAGTTACGAGGCCATGAACATGAGCACTTGGATTTGAGAATTTCGAGACAGAAGAAATTAGACCTCGCGGGAAACGGGACGAGGAGGACACGGGACGAGGAGATCCGGGGAACACCGCGGGCGTTTGGATCGGGGACCGGTGGATCTGGTCCAACCACCAGATCCGGCCGGCGTGGGAGGAGAACTCCGGCGAGGTGGCGGCTCCGGCGACGATGGGCTCCGGCGAGAGGAGAGGGGCACGCCGGTGAGGAGAGGTACTCGGGCCGGCTTAGCAACGACGGATGGCGGCGGCGAGCTCGCGCGCGGCGAGGCGCGAAGGCGGCGGGCGGTGGAGTCGGCGCACGGCGGCTCGGGCCGGCTTGCTCCGGTGGCGGCGGCTCGGAGGAGGAGGCGGCGCGCTCGGGCGGCGGGGAGCGGTGCGGGCGGCGGCGCGCTGGGCCGGCCTCGGGCCCCGGCGGGCCTGGCGGCGCGCGGGACGGCGATGTGGGCGCGGGACAGGTGGCGCTCGGCGATTGGTCGGCGGCGGCGGATCGGATGTGTCCGGCCCGGACGGACGTGTCCGGCCGGCGCGGAGAGGAAAAAATTAGGGTTTCGGGGAAGAGGGAGATCCGGATTCGAGGGGTTCTTTAAATAGGCATAGAGGGAGCTAGGAGAGTCCAAATAAGGTGCGGTTTTCAGCGACGCGATCGTGATCGAACGCTCTAGATGATGGAGAAGTCTTAGGTGGGTTTTGGGCCAAATTGAAGGGGTGTTGGGATGCAACACACACGAGGCCTTTTCGGTCCCTCGGTTAACCGTTGGAGTATCAAACGAAGTCCAAATGATACGAGACTTGATAGGCGGTCTACCGGTAGTAAACCAAGGCCACTTGGCAAGTCTCGGTCCAATCCGGAAATGTTTAAACCCCACACACGAAAGTAATCTAGAAATGACCACCGGAGGAGAACGAAGCGCCGGAATGCAAAACGGACAACGAGGAAAATGCTCGAATGCATGAGATGAACACGTATGCAAATGCAATGCACATGATGACATGATATGAGATGCACGACAACGACAACAACACACGGAGACAAAAACCCGAACCCGAGGAAATAAATGTAACTTAATGCCGGAAACGGCAAGAGTTGGAGTACAAATTGGGAAAGTTACATCCGGGGTGTTACACTGCGCCTGCTCAAGTGCTGTTGTCGCTGCTGCTTTGCTGCCGCTGCTCGTCCTGCCGTTGCTCTACTCTACCGCATAGCTGCTAGTTACTGCTGCTGTCGAGCCTTCCTCTACTGCTTTGCTGCTCTCGCCGCCACCTATTGGTGTTGGCCGCTGCTACTAATTACTGTAGATGAGGCTAGCTTTGTGAATATTACATCGAGTAACCCCCTCAACTGCTCCTAAACTGCGGTTAAACAAATGTTATCAGGGTTAAAAAATATGGGAAGGTAGTACACTTGACAAGGCTCAAATGTGTTCATTGGACCAAATCAATTTGATGCATGGATTAAATCCTATGAAAATCACAAATTGCTATCTTCTGTTAACAGAGAACGCTTGGGATGAATTTCGTCAAGATTTCAGAGCTCACCATATCCCTCAGAGCGTGGTTGAAAGCAAGCATGAGGAATTCCGTAACCTGAAGCAAGGCTCTTTGTCTGTCTATGACTACAACAAGTTGTTCCAGAAGCTTGCCCGCTTTGCTAAGCAGGACGTCCCTGATGAGAAGAGCATGATATACCAGTCCAGGGGTGGTCTCAGAGAAGAAATTCAGCTAGCTCTTGTTCTCTTTGAACCCTTGAGATACGATGAGTTCTACAACATGGCACTGAAGCAAGAGGCCGCTCAATTGAGGTGTGATGCTTCCAAGAAGCGAGTCAGAGATGCTACTCCTTCTTCCTCTACTCAAGTGGCCAAGCAGCAGAAGTTTTGGCTTCCTCCTCCTCCGTTCCGTCAGCCATATCAGCAGAAGAGCAAAGGTGGCAGTGGATCTTCCCACCCACCCAACCCTGGCTTTCAGAACAAGACTTCGTCTCAAGCTCCAAGATCGAGTGCTCCGTATCACCGTCCACTTTCAAAGGTCACGTGCAACAAGTGCCAACGGAAGGGTCACTATGCCAACAAGTGATTCAACCAGAGGCGTCTTCCTCCTCCTCCTCCTGTCAGATCGGCAAATACAGCTATGGTCAAGCATAACACCAAGTCCGCCAAGGTCAACTTGCTGAATGCAGCTCAGGCAGAGGACTCGCAGATGTGATTATGGGTAACCTTCCTGTTAATGACATTCCTGCAAGAGTTCTTTTTGACACTGGTGCATCTTTATCATTTTTATTGAAGCCTTTTGCATCCATGCATGATGTGCATACTATTGATTTGCCTAAGCCGATAGCGGTCTCTTCTCCGGGTTTGTTCATGAACACCAAAATGATGGCTCCGGATGTTACTATCACGTTGGGCGATTACAAGTTTCTTTCTTCTCCTATGGTGCTTGGTAACTCGGATATTGATCTTATTCTCGGGATGGATTGGCTTTCTAAGCACAAGGCGCATCTTGATTGTGCAGCCAGGCAGATTCAATTGACTCGTTCGTCTGAGGATGTAATTGTCTTTGCCGCTCGGGATGATACTATCCGTCTGTTTTCTCTCAATGAAAAGGGTGAACTGGATGACATCTCGCAAATTCCAGTCGTTTGCGAATATCAAGACGTCTTTCCAGAAGAGCTTCCAGGAATGCCTCCGCACCGGCCAGTTGAATTCGTCATTGATCTTGAGCCTGGCACGGAACCTGTGTGCAAGCGTCCTTACAAGCTCGGACCTGAAGAATTGAAGGAGCTGAAGATGCAACTCGATATTCAAGAGAGAATGGGTCTCATCCGGCCTAGTTCTTCTCCGTGGGGTTGTGGTGTTCTTTTTGTGAAGAAGATGGATGGAACGGACCGACTTTGTGTTGATTACCGTCCATTGAACAAGAAAACTATCAAGAACAAATACCCACTTCCCAACATCAACGAGCTGTTTGAACAACTCAAAGGTGCTCAAGTATTCTCCAAGCTTGATCTCCGTATGGGTTATCATCAGATTCGAATCCATGAGCAAGATATTCCCAAGACAGCTTTCAGGATAAGCTATGGTTCATATGAATACACTGTCATGTCTTTTGGCCTCGTCAACGCTCCTCCGACTTTCTCTCGCATGATGAACTTCATCTTCAACGCCTACACCAATGACTTTGTTTTGGTCTATCTCGATGACATTCTGGTTTTCTCAAGAACAAGGAAGATCATGCCAAACACTAGCATTTGGTACTCGATAAACTGAGGGAACACAAGTTCTACGCCAAGTTCTCCAAGTGCGAATTTTGGCTCGATGAGGTTCTTTATCTTGGTCATATCATCTCTGCCAAGGACATTGCGGTGAATTCTGAGAAGGTGTCTGCAATTGTGAATTGGGAACCTTCTCAGAACGTGAAGCAACTCTGTAGCTTCCTCGGTCTCGCAAGCTACTGCTAAAGATTCGTTGAAAACTTTTCTAAGATCGCGAAGCCTCTCTCAAATCTTCTCCAGAAGCACGTCAAGTACGTTTGGTCTCCGGAGTGTGACATTGCTTTCAACACTTTGAAAGAGAAATTGATCACTGCTCCAGTTCTGACTCCGCCTAATGAATCCAAGCCGTACGAGGTCTTTTGTGATGCCTCTCTCCAAGGTCTTGGCGCAGTATTGATGCAAGAGAAGAAAGTTGTGGCGTATACCTCTCGCCAGCTGAAGCCCAATGAGAAGAACTACCCCACTCATGATCTCGAGTTGGCGGCAGTTGTGCATGCTCTTTTGACTTGGGGACATCTCTTATTGGGAAGAAAAGTGGACATCTTCACTGACCACAAGAGTCTCAAGTATATCTTCACTCAGCCTAATCTCAACCTCAGGCAAACTCGATGGGTCGAAATGATTCAAGAGTATAATCCGAGTATCGAGTATACTCCAGGCAAGGCCAATGTGATTGCTGACACATTGAGCAGAAAGGCTTACTGCAACAGCCTGATTCTCAAGCCTTATCAACCCGAGCTTTGTGAAGCTTTCCGCAAACTCAATCTGCAAGTTGTTCCTCAAGGTTTCCTCGCCAACCTTCAAGCCTCTCCTACCTTGGAAGACCAGATTCGCCAAGCTCAGCTTCTCAATGCTATGGTGAAAAAGGTGAAGATTGGGATTGCCAAGAGTCAACCCAAGTACAAGTGCTACCGCCTTGATGACAAGGACACTCTCTTCTTCGAGGATCGTATTGTTGTACCCAAAGGTGACCTTCGTAAAGTGATCATGAACGAGGCTCACAATTCTCTCCTCTCCATCCACCCTGGGAGCACGAAGATGTATCAGGACCTCAAGCAGGCTTATTGGTGGACTCGAATGAAGCGCGAGATTGCTCAATTCGTGAATGAATGTGATGTCTGCAGAAGGGTGAAGGCAGAACACCAAAGGCCAGTTGGTCTCCTCCAACCTCTTGCCATTCCAGAATGGAAGTTTGACCACATTGAGATGGACTTCGTGACTAGGCTTCCAAAGTCCAAACGTGGCAATGATGATATATTCGTTGTCATCGACAAACTCACTAAAGTGGCTCACTTTCTGCCTATCAAAGAGTCAATCACTGCAGCTTAATTGGCGGAGCTCTATACCTCTCGAATTGTCTCTCTGCACGGTATTCCACAAGTGATCTCTTCAGACCGTGGCAGCATCTTTACCTCCAAGTTTTGGGACTCTTTTTTAGAAGGCCATGGGCACCAACATCCGCTTCAGCATAGCTTTCCATCCTCAAACTAGCGGTCAAGTCGAGCGTGTCAATCAGATTCTTGAAGATATGCTCAGGGCTTATGTGATCTCCTTCGGCATGAAGTGGGAGGATTGTCTTCCATATGCTAAATTCTCCTACAACAACAGTTTTCAAGCAAGTTCGGGCAAGGCCCCATTTGAAATTCTGTATGGCAGGAAGTGCCGTACCCCTCTCAACTGGTCCGAAACCGGTGAACGTTAGCTTCTCAGAAATGACTTAATCAGAGAGGTAGAGGAAATGTGCAAAGTCATTCGAGATAACCTCAAAGCAGCCCAATCCCGCCAGAAGAGCTACCATGACAGTTGTCGGAGTAATTGGACACGGATACCCCAAAAACGGCAAGACGATATTTCAAGACATCGAGGCTAGCAAAGCCCCTCAGTCCGACTGCCGGCTACCGACTACACCAACCTGCCGGCTACCGACTACACCAACCTGCTGGCTACCGACTACACCAACCAGACGGCTGCCGACTGCGCCAACCAGCCGGCTGCCGACTGCGCCAACCAGCTGGCTGCCGACTGCAGCCCGACCCGACACCGACAAGACACCGACGGGACGGCCGTACCCGAGCACTATTCACGTGTCACCCCAGCCATCATGTATAGTGTCACTTGTCCCCTGGCACTATTTATGAAGTGATGCAGGGGACAAGCATGACACCCCACCATGCCTTGCCCATGCCACCACTTAGCTTAGATGATAAGCTAGCCACACTATATATATGAGCATCCATCCATCCATCCACCACATGCTCACACTGACGGATGGACTCACACACCCTCACGGCCACAAGCCATGGCCATACATGGCCGGCCACTAGCATGCCTCGAATAGGCATATACCAGATCAGATGCACTGGGCACTGATCCCAGATACAGCTCTAGGAGCACTTTGTATTGCCCGATGTACACCCCAGATAGATACACTCAGACATGCAGCAGTAGGAGTATTATCTCTACGGAGAGCTCCGAAGCTGGGTAAATCACCGCGTGCTACTCGCATACCCGCTCCCGGGCCTATCAGCAGCAGTCTTACCCACACACTAAGCCCTTGTGGCATCTGTCGACTCGCAAGCCCCCCGTGAGAAATACCACGACAGTTGGCGCCCACCGTGGGGCGGTACTACTACTACGCTACCACGCTGCTGCTGGTTTCGCTGTCCGGGCGGGACCCTTTTTTCTTCATCGCCTCCGCCACGGCGTCGCGCCGTCTCTCCGGTAGCGCTCGGGGGCTCGACTTCGATCTGCCCCCGGAGCGGCCGTGCGGGACGGCGCGCCCTCGCCATCGGCTTCGCCATCTTCCTCATCACCAACGCAGCGCCGGCCGTCCGTCCGCGCGCGCGCCGCACGCGGGGCCTAGCTTCGGTCGGCCATGATCGTTCCCTCGCCGCTCGCGTCTGCTTTCCTCCGCGCAGCGCCTTGCTCCGGCCGACACGCGCGTTCGCTCCTCCACACACCATCTTTGCAAGCTAGCTAGATGCTAGTCAACAAAGGTCAAACCATTGGCCATACCACTACACACATACTACCCATGCAATGGCCATGTGCACTATCTGTACATTGGCTGGATGCAAGACTTCCACGCCGATGCGCGTTGGTCAGCTCCTCCGCGCGAGCTCGGCCCCGAGCTGCTCCCCGTCGCCGCAGCTGCCCACCGGGCCACGCCCTGCTCCGCCCCAAGCCTCCCGCGGCTGCTCCGCTGCTTCCAGCCGTGGCCGCACGCTGCTCCAACCCCCGGCCCTCCTCCTGTGCGCCCGTGGAGCCGCACCGCCCGTCCGCACCTCCCGCGGTGCCCAGGAGCTCGAGCTCCTCCCCGTTTCCGCGCACTCGCCGCCCAGAGTCCCGCGCGCTCGAGCTCTCCTCCGGCCGCGCGCCTGTGCGCCCGTGCCGCTTGACCCGCGCTGCTGCCGACTCCGGATCTGGCTGCGCCGGCTGCCGCTGCCCCGGGCCGACCTCCGCTCCTCTCCGCCTCGGATCGTGACCGGGTGCTCCACGTCCGCAGCCGGCTCCCGCGCCCGTCGCCCGCGACTGCGTCCACCCGGCTGCGTCGGGTTGACTCCGCCCGTGGCCGCCTGCTCACTGCTGCAGCCGGCCCCAGTCGCGTCCCTGCTGCTGCCAGCTCCGCGCTGTCCGGGCCTCCGCCTGTGTCGCCCCATCCTTCTGCTCCGGCACCCGCGCGTCCAGCTCGCCGGCCTCCAGCTGCACCAGGTCTCGGCCCGGCCATCCCCGTGCAAGTCGATGCTCTGCCCGCATCGTTCCTACCGTCTGCCGGCTTCGCGCAGGCCGGCTACCGGCACCCCGGCCTCCACCATGCTCGGCCACCTCCCGTACGCGCTCGCGTTGGCTTGGCCCTGCCACTCCGCCCCGCAGCTGCAGGCCCCGCCGCTACGCCCGTGCCTTGCCGGCGTATCCGCGCCTCACACTGCCGTCCCGAGCCGAATCCGAACCCGGCCTGCCGGCTATGCCGCCTGGCCGCCTGCTGGCTCCGCGCAGACTTCTGCCCGCCGCGCCCGCCTACGCCAGCTCTGGCGACCCGACCTCCGCATCCAGCACCGGCCCGGGCCGCTCCCTTGTGCCGTCTCGCCTCGAGTCCGCCGGCACCCGGCGCGCACCAGCCGGCCCCCGCTGCTTGCTGCTGCCATCTTCTGCGAAGAGAAAAAGAATGAAAGAAAGAGAAAAGTCAGGGCCGAGTGCAAACAAGAAAGAGCCGTGATCCCTCTGCCCTGGCCGCCTGCCGTGCTAGCCTTCCGCGCGTGGCACGTGCGCCTGCAGTCCCCCACCGGCTCGTGAGCCCGACCGCGTGCTCCTCCGCGACGCCGCCTGCCCCAGCACCTCCGCTTGGTTGCGCCGTCTTCTGTGCGCCCTGGCAGGCTCCCGCCATCCGACTGTGGCTCGTCCCGCCACCCGGCATCCGGCCTCCCCGATCGTCTCACCGGGTCCGCCCCGTGCCGCTCCTCGCCGGCTCCCGCTCGCGTGCGGGCTTGCCGCCTAGCGCTGGCCGGCTCCACGCGTCTGCGCGACTCGGCCGGCTCCGCCTCCGACCCGACCCGCCGACTCCGCTGCCGCACTGCGACCCGGCCGCCGGCTTGGCGTGCCAGCCGGCCTCCGCAGCGTCCCGCTCCTGCCGACTGCTCAGGCAGCAAAAAAAAATAGAGAGAGAGAAAAGAAGTCGGCTGGAATAAAAGAAAATATGAGAGAAATGTGCGTCTGATGTACGTTCGACCGCTAGCTGCCTGACCGGCTGCAAAAATCCCGACTGCTGTGTCGGAGTCCGCCTGCCTAGCTGGCTGAAGAAGAAAAAAAGAAGACAAAGTAGTTGCCGGGAGATCCGGCCCAACTGCTCAGCAGTCGGCCCGAATCTCGGGGGCTACACCCAGCGGGTGCGCTAACGCGCTTCCGCGAAGAAAGAGAAGACAAAGTAGTTGCCGGGAGATCCGGCCCGACTGCTCAGCAGTCGGCCCGAATCTCGGGGGCTACACCCAGCGGGTGCGCTGACGCGCCCCCGCGAAGAAGAAGACAAAGTAGTTGCCGGAAGATCCGGCCCGACTGCTCAGCAGTCGGCCCGAATCTCAGGGGCTACACCCAGTGGGTGCGCTGGCGCGCCCCCACGGAAGATTGCAAATAAGAGAAGAATTTTGTCCGGCTCCGAACAGCCGGCAGAAGAGAAAAAAAGAAGATAGGTGCTGCAAGACGCCTCGCCGCCTGGCCGGTCGAGCCTGACCGGCCGGGACCCTCCTTCGAGCACCCGGAGGCTCTAAGGCTTCACCCAGCGGGTGCGCCGATGCGCTCCGCGAGCGCCGAGTTGCGCCGACCTTCTTCAACGACCGCGACTACACGAAAATCAATGTGGGCCCCTCACCCGCATATTTTTTCACCACGCAAGCACGGATAACCCCGAGTGATGCTCGGGGAACTATCTCCGCATTTCATTATAGTTGCATCACTGTTCGCCCCGGCGCCAGCCAGAGTTGGCCCGGGGGCTGGCCGCTTGGCCTGAGACGTTAGTTCCCGCAGACGGCTTAGTACCATGCGCGGTACCAAAGGCCCACTCTTAGTCATAGACCGCGGAGCGGCTGTCTGACTAGCAAGAGTGAACGCTGGAGGCCACCCATGCGAAAAACGTTCGGGAAGAAAAACGGATCGGGCGACCCGGCCGTTTTCCTTTACAAGTATCTACTCGGTTGAATCTGCTCCTAGACTCCGAGTACTGTACACTCCACTTCGCGGCCCACTCTCAGCCACAGACCGTAGAGCGGCTGTCAGGCGAGCGAGAGCACAAGCCAAAAGGCGGAGGGAACACGAAAAAGATTAAGGGGGCTTAGACGAAACCGAGTTGGCACCCTCCGCATAAAACTTGCAATGCTAAAAGCAAACATTTGATATATCTGCGTGGACTAACTTTGTCTTTTTCGTGATCATTTCCATTAACATTTGCCAAAAAACCTCCGCCCAACTTTGCCAAGTTGCCCGGAGGCTTGGGGGCTACTGTCGGAGTAATTGGACACGGATACCCCAAAAACGGCAAGACGATATTTCAAGACATCGGGGCTAGCAAAGCCCCTCAGTCAGACTGCCGGCTACCGACTACACCAACCTGTCGGCTACCGACTACACCAACCTGCCGGCTACCGACTACACCAACCAGCCGGCTGCCGACTGCTCCAACCAGCCGGCTGCCGACTGCAGCCCGACCCGACACCGACAAGACACCGACGGGACGGCCGTACCCGAGCACTATTCACGTGTCACCCCAGCCATCATGTATAGTGTCACTTGTCCCCTGGCACTATTTATGAAGTGATGCAGGGGACAAGCATGACACCCCACCATGCCTTGCCCATGCCACCACTTAGCTTAGATGATAAGCTAGCCACACTATATATATGAGCATCCATCCATCCATCCACCACATGCTCACACTGAGGGATGCACTCACACACCCTCACGGCCACAAGCCATGGCCATACATGGCCGGCCACTAGCATGCCTCGAATAGGCATATACCAGATCAGATGCACTGGGCACTGATCCTAGATACAGCTCTAGGAGCACTTTGTATTGCCCGATGTACACCCCAGATAGATACACTCAGACATGCAGCAGTAGGAGTATTATCTCTACGGAGAGCTCCGAAGCTGGGTAAACCAACGCGTGCTACTCGCATACCCGCTCCCGGGCCTATCAGCAGCAGTCTTACCCACACACTAAGCCCTTGTGGCATCTGTCGACTCGCAAGCCCCCCATGAGAAATACCACGACAACAGAAAGCACCGTGATTTGGCTTTCGAGATCGGAGATCATGTTTACCTCCGCGTCTCTCCAATGAAAGGTACTCGTCGCTTCGATATCAAAGGGAAGCTTGCCCCTAGATACGTGGGACCTTTCAAGATCGTCAGCAAGAGAGGCGATCTCGCCTATCAACTCGAGCTTCCTTCAAACTTTGCAAATGTTCATGACGTGTTCCATGTCTCTCAGTTCCGAAAGTGCTTGAAGACTCCTGACCGCACGGTCAACTTCGAGGACATTGAGCTCCAAGAAGATCTCTCTTACCCTGAGCACCCCGTTGCTATTCTTGAAGAGTCTGAACGCAAGACTCCCAACAAGTCAATCAAATTCCTCAAAGTCAAGTGGTCACACCATCATGACCGTGAAGCTACCTGGGAACGCGAGGATCACCTCCGTTCTAAGTACCCGGCGTTCTTTCAGTCCTAGATCTCGGGATGAGATCCTTTCGTAGTGGTGGAGTGTTGTAACACCCCGGATATGACTTTCCCAATATGTATTCCAACTCTTGCCGTTTCCGGCCTTAAGTTATTTTATTTTCTCAGGTTCGGGTCTTTGTCTCCGTGTGTTGTTATCGTTGTCATGCATCTCATATCATGTCATCATGTGCATTGCATTTGCATACGTGTTCATCTCATGCATTCGAGCATTTTCCCCGTTGTCCGTTTGGCATTCCGGCGCTTCGTTCTCCTCCAGTGGTCATTTCTACCTTTCTTTCGTGTGTGGGGTTTAAACATTTCCGGATTGGACCGAGACTTGCAAAGCGGCCTTAGTTTACTACCGGTAGACCGCCTGTCAAGTTTCGTATCATTTGGACTTCGTTTGATACTCCAGTGGTTAACCGAGGGACTGAAAAGGCCTCGTGTGTGTTGCAGCCCAACACCCCTCCAAGTTGGCCCCAAACCCACCTAAACCCTCTCCATCATCTAGAGCGTTCGATCACGATCGCGTGGCCGAAAACCGCACCTCATTTGGACATCCTAGCTCCCTCTACCTCTATATAAAGACCCCCTCCTCGAAATTCTCGGATCCCTACTTACCCTAACCCTAGCCCCTCTCCTCTCCGCGCGCCGGACGTGTCCACCGGTGCCGGACACACCTCGCCACCGCCACCCACAGCGTGCCACGTGGCAGCTCCTCGCCCCCGCGCCGCACGGCCCGCCGTAGCCCGAACAGGGCCCCCGCGGCCCGTCTCCTCGTCGCCGCCGCCCGTGGCAGGTCCAACCCGAGCGCCGCCTGCCTCTCCTTCGCCGGCCACCGCCGCCATTGCCGACCGCCACCCAGCGCGCCGGAGCCCGCCGCCGCTCCGCCTCATCGCCGCACCCGGCGCCAGCCACCGCCACTGCACCGGCGACGAGCTCCGCCGCCGTCCGCGCCCGCCACCGCACGGGATCCGGCCACCCCGTCCTCCTCCGGCCGCGGTCTGCTTCCCCGTCGACTCCGGCGAACATCGAAGAACGCGCCCGATCTAGATCTGGATCTGAGGGTTGACTTTTGCCCTAACCCTAGTTATTTTTGCATATTTTCATCATGCTATATCTCCGCATCCGTAGCTCCGTTTTGAGCGTATAGCATATCAAAATGTTCGCTTCAGAGAGTACATCATTTCATTCCATTGCATCATTTTATTTTGAGTTCATCTTGATGCCCGAAATGCTGTTGGAAGAGTGCTACTTGAGATAACTGTCAGATCTGCTGCTCCGTTTAGCTATTTGTCATTTTTTGCCATGATTATTGTGTGCATGATATGCCCATGAGCTCTACATATGTTTTGTTAAAGGTTTTTCCATCTTTCCAGAGGTGCAAGCCATGTATTTTTGTGATGTGTGTAGTGACTAGCACAAGCTTGCAAAGTGAGGCACTTGGTAATGCTGATTTCAGGGACTTAGCAGTTTTCACTAAGTCCTTCAGCTGTTTATCTCATATGGCCATATGTTCATGTTGTTTCCTAGTGATCCGTGCCTCTTTTGAGGATGATCAGTAAGGATGTTTTGTTAATCTTGTAGTGCTCTATCCATCCATGTCTTTGTTTGCAATTATGGAGCACCCTATCTTGAGTCAATCGAGCTCTACTTTTGCTATTTCGTGAATCTGGGCAGATTGTCTACTTGTTAGCGATTTTGCCGATGATGTTGTAGTTGATCCGTGCATGCTATGGTATTGTTCTTGCCATGTCTAGCTTGAATTTTGTGTATTCTTGATGGGTGTATGCTTAGTTTATCATGACATGCTCTGTAGTGAGTGCATCGAGCTCGTAAACATGCCTACTTGATATCTGTTTCAGCATGCTCCAGTTTTCACTGTCTGTGATCTGATTATGTTTTTGCCATGTTCACATGCTTGAAGTTGTATTTTCTGATCCCTTTTGGTTCAAGGTCACTAAGAGATTTTTGTTAAGCTCTTTGAGTAGCTCCATGCCATGCTTTACTTTGCCATGTTCAGGTCCTGTAGCATATAGTTTTCATGCTCCGAAGAGTGCTATCTGATCTGAGATTCCAGACAAGTGTTAATTTCACTAAGTCTGAAATCTGTTTGTCAAATGCATTTTTGCCATGCTTCTTTGAACCTGTTAATGGATGAATTGGTCGTAGCTCAGTGCTAGACTTTTGTTAAGCATCATGAATGCATCCCGGCCATGTATTTTGTTGTCATGTTTGGGTGCTGTAGCATGTTCATCTTGTTGCATTTAGATGGGTACTTGCTGTAAACCGCAGAACGTGGTCATATTTGAATTGCTTGCCATTTCCAAACCGTAACTCCGATTCCGGCGTTCTTTATATCTTTTTCAACCGATTTCATCTCATCTTTCCAGTGGCACACTTGGATTTCCAAGTTGAGGCCAGGTTCATGTTTTCCCTGTCATATCTTGCATATGCATCCCGCATCGCATCCCGCATAGCATACCATCCTTGCATCATATTGTTTGAGCTTTGCACGTGGTTGATTGTGTTCCGTTTGCTTGTTTGTCTTGTTTGGGTAGAGCTGGGAGACGAGTTCTCTAACGAGGAGCCCGTTGAGTTTGCTTTCGAGGATCCAGTCAACTCTGACAACTTTGTAGGCAAGATGATCATACCCTCGAAATCACTACTATCTTTGCTATGCTAGATGCTCGCTCTTTTACTATGCCAATGCTACGATGCCTACCACTTGCTTTCAAGCCTCCCATATTGCCATGTCAAACCTCTAACCCACCATGTCCTAGCAAACCGTTGATTGGCTATGTTACCGCTTTGCTCAGCCCCTCTTATAGTGTTGCTAGTTGCAGGTGAAGATTGGAGACTGTTCCTTGTTGGAACATTATTTACTTGTTGGGATATCATTATATTGCCATGTTATCTTAATGCATCTATATACTTGGTAAAGGGTGGAAGGCTCGGCCTCTCGCCTAGTGTTTTGTTCCACTCTTGCCGCCCTAGTTTCCGTCATATCGGTGTTATGTTCCCGGATTTTGCATTCCTTACGCGGTTGGGTTATAATGGGAACCCCTTGATAGTTCACCTTGATTAAAGCTTTTCCAGCAATGCCCAACCTTGGTTTTACCATTTGCCACCTAGCCTCTTTTTCCCTTGGGTTTTCGGAGCCCGAGGGTCATCTTATTTTAGCCCCAGGCCAGTGCTCCTCTGAGTGTTGGTCCAACCGAGCGATGTCCGGGGCTACCAGGGGCAACTCTGGGCTGGCCTACCTGACGTCTTGCTCATCCCGTGTGCCCTAAGAACGAGATATGTGCAGCTCCTATCGGGATTTGTCGGCACATCTGGGTGGTGTTGCTGGATTAGTTTTAACCTGTCGAAGTGTCTTGAAGAACTAAGGTACCGAGTCTGATCGGAATGTCTCGGGAGGAGGTCTATTCCTTTATTGATCGTGAGAGCTTGTCATGGGCTAAGTTGGGACTCCCCTGCAGGGTTTTGAACTTTCGAAAGCCGTGCCCATGGTTATGGGCAGATGGGAATTTGTTAATGTACGGTTGTAGATAACTTGAACCTTAACTTAATTAAAATGAATCAACAGTGTGAGTTGCCGTGATGGTCTCTTCTCGGCGGAGTCCGGGAAGTGAACACGGTGTTGGAGTAATGCTTGCCGCAGGTTGCCCCATAGTTGTTCGACCATGCTTTGCCTCCTCTTCTCGCTCTCTTTTGCGAATAGGTTAGCCATCATATATGCTAGTCGCTTGCTGCAGCTCCACATATTTACTTTGCCTTGCCTATTAAGATTAAATAGTCTTGATCGCGAGGGTGCGAGATTGCTGAGCCCCTGTGGCTCACAGATTACTATTAAACCAGATGCAGGGCCTAATGATTCCGCTCCCGGTGACGCGCTTGAGCTCAAGTGGGAGTTCGACGAGGACTCTCAACGATACTACATGTCTTTTCCTGAGGATCAGCAGTGGTGCCCAGTTGGGGGTGATCGGGACCATGTCGCATGTTGGGTTATCTTTTATTTTGGCGCCGTAGTCGGGCCATGAGTGTTTGGATGTTGTAATGCTATTTATGTACTTTGATTGACGTGGCGAGTGTAAGACAACTATGTATCTCCCCTTTATTATTTATATTACATGGGATGTTGTGAAGATTGCCTAACTTGCGACATTGCTTTCAATTCGGTTATGTCTCTAAGTCGTGCCTCGACACGTGGGAGCTATAGCCGCATCGAGGGCGTTACAAGTTGGTATCGCGTGCTGTGTGTGGCCAGCCCTGTGTAATTAGTGTGTGTGTGTGTCGCGTGTGTGGCCGGCTGAGCCATTGTCCAGTACGGCCGGCCCCTTGTTTAATTAGGATTAAATTAGTTAGTGTTAAATTAGTGCTAATTTACTTTAATAGCAAATGACATGTGGACCATCCCACTTGGTCATCTCTAATAAATTGACTTAATAGACACAATGTCTATGACAAGTAGGCCCCACTAAAACTGTTCACACTTTGACCAAGGTCAACCTTGACTGTTCACTGTTGACTTGCTGACTGGACTTTGGCTGGCCCCACATGTCGTTGACTATGGCTGGCCCAACCTGGGTATAAAAAGAATCAGCCTTATTTAAATTCGAAATAAATAATTAAAACAATTTTGGAATATTAATAAAACTTTGAAAAATCATATAAATTAAACCGTATATCGGATGAAAACACTTTGTACATGAAAGTTGCTCAGAATGACGAGACGAATCCGGATACGCAGCCCATTCGTCCACCACACATCCCTAGCATAGCGAACACGCAACTTTCCCCCTCTGGTTTATCTGTCCGAAAATGCGAAACACCGGGGATATTTTCCCGGACATTTTTCCCCTTCGCCGGTATCACCTCCTACTGCGTTAGGTCACCCCTAGCACCGCGTATCACCATGTTATGCTTTGTGTTGCTTTGATTGCTCTGTTATTTATTATGTTCCCCCTCCGTTACTTCTTTCCGGTAGACTCCGAGACTACTGCCGATGTCCGTGTGTTCGACTACATTGAAGATGACCCCTCTCTCTTGCCAGAGCAACCAGGCAAGCCCCCCCCCCCTTGATCACCAGATATCACCTACTCTTCTCTATACTGCTTGCATTAGAGTAATGTAGCATGTTACTGCTTTTCGTTAATCCTATCCTGATGCATAGCCTGTCCTTGCTACTACTGTTGTTACCTTTACCTGCAATCCTAATGCTTAGTATAGGATGCTAGTTTATCATCAGTGGCCCTACACTCTTGTCCATCTGCCATGCTATACTACTGGGCCGTGATCACTTCGGGAGGTGATCACGGGCATATACTATATACTTTACACTGTTACATTACCGGTGATACTGTTAGGAGATGGGGGCTGAAGGGGGAGGTGGCTCCATCCAGGTAGTGGTGGGCCTGAGTTCCCGACGGCCCCCGACTGTTACTTTGAGGAGGAGCGACAGGGCAGGTTGAGACAACCTAGGAGAGAGGTGGGCCTGGCCCTGGTCAGCGTTCGCGGATACTTAACACGTACGAGATCTTGCTATTTGATCTGAGTCTGGCCACTGGCCTATACGCACTAACCATCTACGCGGGGACAGTTATGGGCACTCGACGTCGTGGTATCAGCCGAAGCCTTCGTGACGTCGTGGACCGGAACGCCTACTCTTGTATAAGTGAGCCTAGGTCTGCTCACCGGCCGCGTACGCAACGTGCAGGTGTGCAATGGGCGATGGTCCCAGACCCCTGCGCCATAGGATTTAGACCGGCGTGCTGACCTCTCTGTTGTGCCTAGGTAGGGCTGCGACGTGTTGATCTTCCGAGGCCGGGCATGACCCAGGAAAGTGTGTCCGGCCAAATGGGATCGAGCGTGTTGGGTTATGTGGTGCACCCCTGCAGGGAAGTTAATCTATTCGAATAGCCGTGATCTTCGGTAACAGGACGATTTGGAGTTGTACCTTGACCTTATGACAACTAGAACCGAATACTTAATAAAACACACCCTTACAAGTGTCAGATACAACCGGTGATTGCTCTCTTACAGGGCGACGATGGGAGGATCATCGGTTAGGATTATGCTACACGATGCTACTTGGTGAACTTACCATCTACTCTCTTCTCCTGCTGCAAGATGGAGGTTACCAGAAGCGTAGTCTTTGAAAGGACTAGCTATCCCCCTCTTATTCCGGCATTTTGCAGTTCAGTTCACATATGATACCCTTATTCCATTTGATACCAATGCATACATATGTAGTGTAGCTTCTTGCTTGCGAGTACTTTGGATGAGTACTCACGGTTGCTTTGCTCCCTCCTTTCCCCCTTTCTATACCCGATTGCTGCGACCAGACGTTGGAGCCTAGGAGCCAGCGCCACTATCGATGACGACTACTACTTCTCGGGAGGTGCCTACTACTACGTGCAGCCCACTGACGACGACCAGGAGTGGTTTAGGAGGATCCCAGGCAGGAGGCCTGCGCCTCTTTTGATCTGTATCCCAGTTTGTGCTAGCCTTCTTAAGGCAAACTTGTTTAAATTATGTCTGTACTCAGATATTGTTGCTTCCGCTGACTCGTCTATGATCGAGCTCTTGTATTCGAGCCCTCGAGGCCCCTGGCTTGTAATATGATGCTTGTATGACTTAGTTTATTTGTAGAGTTGTGTTGTGATATCTCCCCGTGAGTCCCTGATCTTGATCGTACACGTTTTCGTGTATGATTAGTGTACGATTGAATCGGGGGCGTCACAGTGGCGTGATGTCATGCTACCAAAACGTGTTAGCAGATTAGATTTTTGGAAATATTATTCTCTCTACGGTGGTATGTGGAACTTATTTTGCAGGGTCGGACACTATCCTTGTATTCAAACTCTTCTATGGTGTATTCGGAGGAGGAACCTGCCTTACAATGCCGAAGACAACACTGCGCCTGACTCATCGTCATTGAAGCCTGGTTCAGGGGATACTGAGGGAGTCCTAGATTAGGGGGTCTCTAGACTGCCGGACTATATCCTTTGGCCGGACTGTTGGACTATGAGGATACGAGATTGAAGACTTCGTACCGTGTCCGGATGGGGCTCTACTTGGCGTGGAAGGCAAGCTAGGCAATACGAATATGGATAGCTCCTCCTTTGTAACTGACCTTGTGTAACCCTAGCCTCCTCTGGTGTCTATATAAACTGGAGGGTTTTGGTCCGTAGGACAACATACAATCATACCATAGGCTAGCTTCTAGGGTTTAGCCTCTCCGATCTCGTGGTAGATCAACTCTTGTACTACTCATATTATCAAGAATAATCAAGCAGGACGTAGGGTTTTACCTCCATCAAGAGGGCCCGAACCTGGGTAAAACATCGTGTCCCCTGCCTCCTGTTACCACCCGCCTTAGACGCACAGTTCGGGACCCCCTACCCGAGATCCGCCGGTTTTGACACCGACAATGGGCTCGAGATATTTACACCTGTAAACGGCCTATTTTTACTGAGGGCCCAAATTATGTTTAGGCCTGTTAAAGGCCCACTATGGGCACAGGCCTACCAGAAAAATATGAAAGTTTATGCTGATTTAGGCCCAGATATTTTTAGTGGGCTACATGCCAATTTTGGCCCGTAACCGTTTTTAGCCCAATTGGAATGGGCGCGACGAATGTTGGCATGTTGGGCTCCTACGAAGCTTTCGGCAGAATACATTACTAAGATAAACCTACACTATACAAAAATAGCGTCGTAATTACTGTAGCCTGAGGCAACATCATAAATGTTGTATCACAACAAAATAAATTCCAACCATACAACAAAAGGCCTGTTGGCATAAAGTTTACAGTCCTTCCAGATAAAAGCACCATCAGATATATAGAAGCACAAATCATTTGACCTGAGTGCTAATGTTTCAGGCTGTAGAATCTGATGGAGCAGCATGATCTCCACCTTTTTTCCGCCATTGCTCTTGAACAACGAAGCGAATGTCTGATAGTCTGGTTTCAAAACCATTCATATCTTGACGACATTTCTCAATCAGTATTCTTGTTTCCAAAACAACGTTCATTAGGGATTGGACTTGTGTCTGGAGCACAGATATATCACTTTGTCTAGCAGGAAGATTTTGTTCAGTAGGCGATTTGGATGAGGTTACCTTGACAACCAACCCAGAATTATGCAGGAAGGTGCTTTTTGCACTGTTAGTGGAGAGATACTGACGCACTGCAGCAAGAGGTGACATTGTGCCTGTAGTAGCCTCGTCACCTTCAGGTGGTTGTGATTGTTCAATCATTTGTTCCATAGCTTCCTGAAAGTTTGAACTTGTAGATTAGTGTACCAGATAAGTTACCAATGAGATAAAACAAACAAAGTAGGTTAAACGTTTATACATAACTTATTTTGGTGAACTACTGTAATACATTAGCATGTATTGTAGTGCCAACTACATAATAAAATCACTTTCGGAACATATGTCCATGTAGCATGCCTACTGTATTGTCTATTTTCTCACATTCGTTGACATCTAAGGATAAAGAGACATGGTTTAAAGTAGGATGAACATAGTATGACATCATTCATATCATGGGCAAACATATATAAAACAAACATGCTATTTTATCATTGTGTGCGCATGTGAACATAACAACTAGATTACAAATCAAGACCAAAAGAATATTGTTCATCTCTTTTAAACCATGTAAGGTGAAATGATACGTTAAGACAACTGTTAATCAAAGTGAACAGAGTAACTGACATTGGCTGCAAACCAAGTAGTTAAATGAACACATCATAGTACCAATCAGTTCAAGGCAGGAGGAGTAAGGACTTACAACAGCGGCTTGAACTAGTGTGCTCATGCCCTTCATCTTGCTGGTGTGGCATTCGGTTCAGGTTCTTTTTGGTCCGCACGGGCTTTCCTCTGTATTTGGAACAAGTCAATATAGATACGATAATATGGCACAAAAAAGAAGGAAGTAGCAGCTATTTACAAGAGCCTCGAAGTGTGCAATATAGCTACGAGATCCTGTTGTCTGTTAGAATTTCACTTTAGAACGGTTGGTTTTGTTCTTCAAACAGTTAGCCTAGAAGAAGATACACTTGTAAGGCACATACATAAATACAAGTTCAATATGTGTTCTGATCAAATACATATAGCCTACCTGATACTTTGGATCATACCAGTGTTTAACGATGGTTGTCCAGTCTTCATCTGTAATATATTCCACTGGAGATGTTTGGGCGATTTCATTGTTAGCCTTGCCTTAAAAGTGAGATTTTCTAAGGTGGTATCGATACTGTCGTAGAGCAGACTGAAAAACATGAGTGCATGCTTGTTTAGTTGCATCATCTTTCGGATCCAACTTGAACCTCATCTGTTGAAAAAATAATGCGAGTCTTATTAGGAGGAAGCTAGAAAGTATGGGACAGAGCAAGACAATATTACTAATTGCGATGAATAACATTACTTACGGATAAATGGTCAAGGAAGGTGTTAAACTGGGTATTGTCTTTCTCATTCCTGTACTGGATCCACATTGGGAGGATACGTGCATGACACCTAACGGCAACTGCTGCCTCTGATACTAACTTGGCTGACTCTGTAGCATCACGTGGCCTTTTTAGACCTGCGTCAAAATGGATCTCCATTCTTACTCCTTTAGATTTTGTTAATCTGTCAAGCATTATCCCTGATGTCTGTTTCCGCTTGCGCCGTGGTGCTAGTTCAACAACGAATATGGAAAGTGTTAGTGTACATCAAACTGTGAGAGTACATATAAAGGAGCATGCAACTGCAACTTGACTCAGTCAGGTACCGTCTTGGTGTTGATGCTCATGAGGTTCATTTGATCTTGCCAAGTCCTATTGTGTCAGCAGTGCTTCGGAAGTAGTGTTAGGTGTGAAGGCAGCTTGGGAACTGGCCAGTTCTGGAGCAAACGAACAAGTAACTGGTTGAGATGCTGGTACAGTTGAAGCGGATGCTGCAACTGGTGGAGCAGGTGATACTGTGTTTGTAGATTTAGCCGGTGGACTTGGACCTTCTGCTGCACTATAAGTACCAGCAGAATCTCGACGGCGGAACCTTTTCCGTTTCACGCGACGAGTAACAACACTCCCTACTATATTATTTTCCTTGCTCTTTTTTTACTTTGCCATGTCAAGCTGTACCCACAACACAAAAGAATAAAATCACTCTTCAGAACTCGTTGATGCATGATACAGACAAGCATTACTTTGATGTAAGACAACTGTATGAGGATGGAATATGTAAGAAAAACAGGACGTCATGACATATTCACAGCTATGATGTGCAAACTAAGCAGAAGGATTTTCAAGAAAATAGAAGTAATGCAAGCTAGACACCATATGAAAGATGCAACCAATATTACCCTGCCAAGTTAAAAGTGTCTTGTCATAAGTGGCAATTCAAAAAATTAGAAGCAGTACAACATAGAAATCAATGCAAGATGCAACCACTATCAAACTGCCATGTTAAAAGCGTCCAATCATGAGTGACTGATGCGGGATACACAACAGCAGTACTTTGATGTAAGAACGTGGTATGATAGATAGATGCAGTGTATTCTAGACACAGAAAACCATGTCATATGCACATGTATAACGTATAAACTCAGCAGGTGCAATTTAATCAAAATAGAAGAAATACAGGCTAGACAACATATGCAACATGAAACCAATTATCACACTGTCAACTTAGAGCAAGCACCTGTGATGGTGGAGTACGGGAGATGAACTCATCATGTAGACTTGGGACTTCAACTTCATTAGCAGTAGCAGTGGAAAATCTAGAGAGTCTCTTTTTGCGTCGGTGCGGAGGACCACTAACATCCCCTAACTTACTCTTTTTCTTCCTATTTTCTGATATTGCCTTATGAATTCAAAACCACAAGAAGATGAATAAAATTAGCTCTGCATAACTAGTTGATGCATGATACAGACGAACACTACTTTGATGTAAGGCAAGCGCGGGATAGGAGGATGGACTATATACAAAAATAGATAGCGTTTCATATTCACACGTATGATAGGAGGATGGAATATGTATGAAAAAACAGTAAGAGGAAGGCATTTCAACAAAATTAGAAGAAATGAAACCTAGGCACCATATGAACATGCAACCAATATCACTCTATCAGGTAAAAAGTGTCTCGCGGTAAGTGCCATTTCAAGAAATTAGAAGCAGTACAAGCTAGAAGACAATGCAAGATGCAACCTACATCACAGTCCCAAGTTAAATGTGTCTTATGGGTAAGTGATCATTGCAGGTATAAGTTGTAAGCTACGCAGATGCAATTCAACATAATCAGAAGCAAAACAAACTAGACATCATACGGAAAACGCAACCACGTATAATAGTTCCAAGTAAGAGCAAGCACCTGTGATGGTGGAGTAGGGGAGATGTGCTCATCATGTACACGTATGTTCTAGAAACAGGAACACGTGTCATATTCACAGGCATTATGTGTAAAGTAAGCAGATGCAATTCAAGTTAGAAGCAATACAAGCTAGACATCATACACAACATGCAACCACATATAATAGTGTCAAGTTAGAGCAAGCACCTGTGATGGTGGATTAGGGGAGATGTGCTCATCATCTACACAGCTACGTTGACTGTCCAGCCTTGTGTTGTCTTGCGAATCTTGTTGGGAGGATGGCGGAGTAGAATCTGTAGAGACCCCCTGTTTGAGTTGCTCCGAAGGACCACCATCATCCACTGCCGGACTAATTTCCTTCAGCTGTAATGATTTTGCATTGTGAAGTCAAACCGATAAGAAAAAGGAATAAAATTCGCTCTTCAGAACTCATTCATGCATGATACTGACGAACACTACTCGGATGAAAGGCAAACACACGATGCGAGGATGGAATATGTATGAAAAATAGGATGGTGTGACATATTCACATCTATGATGTGGTAACTAAGCAGAAGGCATTTCAACAAATTAGAAGCACTGCAAGCTAGACACCATATGAAAGATGCAACCAATATCACTCTGCCAAGTTCAAACTGTATGGCGTTTCAACAAATTAGAAGCAGTACATGCTAGAAATCATATGCAAGACACAACCAATATCACAGTGGCGACTTAAAGGTGCCTTATCATAAGTGACCGATGCGGGATATGCAAGAATAGTTGTCTGATGTAGAAACAGGAACACATGTCATATTCACAGGCATTATGTGTAAAGTAAGCAGAAGCAATTCAACAAAGTTAGAAGCAATACAAGCTAGACATCATACGCAACATGCAACCACATATAATAGTGCCAAGTTAGAGCAAGCACCTGTGATGGTGGAGTAGGGGAGATGTGCTCATCATCTACACATCTACGTTGACTGTCTAGCCTTGTGTTGTCTTGCAAATCTTGTTGGGAGGATGGCGGAGTAGAATATGTAGAGAACCTCTGTTTCAGTTGCTCGGAAGGACCACCATCATCCAATGCCTTGCCAATTTCCTTCAGCTTTATTGATTTTGCATTGTGAGGTCATACCGACAAGAAAAAGGAATATCATTCGCTCTTCAGAACTCATTCATGCATGATACTAACGAACACTACTCTGATGAAAGGCAAAGTCATGATACGAGGATGGAATATGTACAAAAAAATGGACGGCTTGACATATTCACACCTATGATGTGGTAACTAAGCAGAAGGCACTTCAACAAATTAGAAACACTGCAAGACACCATTTGGAAGGTTCAATCAATATCACTCTGCCAAGTTAAAACAGTCTCGTCATAGGTGGCGTTCATAAAACTAGAAGCAATACATGCTAGAGATCATATTCAAGACGCAAAGCAATATCACACTGCCAACTTAAAGGTGTCCCATCATAAGTGACTGATGCAGGATACACAAGAAGAGTAGTTTCATGTAAGAACATGGTGTGATAGACAGATATAGTATGTACCAAAAATAGGAAAGCGTGTCATATTCACATGTATCATGTGTAAGCTAAGCAGATGCAGTTTACACTAATTAGGAGCAATACGAGCTAGACACCATATGCAACATGCAACCAGATATCACACTGCCAAGTTAGAGCAAGCACCTTGGACGGTGGAGTAGGGGAGCGGAGACTTGGACCTTGTAATGCACTATCAGTACAAGGAGAATTGGTACAGATGCTCCGTTTACGTTGCTACAGAGGACCACCATCACCGCCTTCCTTCCTCTTTCTTGATTTTGCCTTGTCAAGTCAAACCCACAAGAAAAAGGAATAAATTTTTCTCTTCAGAACTCATTGATGCATGATACTGACGAACACTACTTTCATGTAAGGCAGCCGCAGGATAGGAGGATGGAATATGTATGAAAAATAGGACGGCGTGACATATTGACATGTATGATGTATAAAGTGTAAACTAAGCACAAGGTGCTTGAACTTGTTAGAATCGATGCAAGCTAGAAACCATATGAAAGATGAAACCAATATCACTCTACCAAATTAAAAGGGCGCCCTAACAAATGTATTTGACCAAATTAGAAGCAATACATGGCAACAGGCTAGAAATAATATGCAATATGCAATGAATAAAGGTGACTCATCGTAAGTGATTGATGTAGGATATAGAAGAGAGGTAGTTTCATGTAATAACAAGGTTAACACATAGATGTAGTGTGTATGAAAAATAGGAAGGCATGTCATATTCATAGGTATAGTGTGTAAACTAAGCAAATGCAATTTACCCTAATTAGAAGCATTACAAGCTAGACACTGTATGCAACATGCAACCACATATCACACTGCGAAGTTAGAGCAAGCACTTGTGATAGTGGTGTAGGGGAAGTGCGGTCTTCAGGTACAGAGCTATGTTCAATATCTTCATTTAGGCTTGTTGTTTCTTGAGAATCATGTGGAGAGGATGAAATTGCATTCTTTATAAGAGTATTGCGTCTCATATTAACCCACGCGCGTGACTGTCTCATCATAAGTGATAGACGCAGGATACACAAGAACAGTAGTTTGATGTAAGAACATGGTGTGATAGGTAGATGTAGTATGTACCAAAAACAGGAAGGCGTGTCATATTCACATGTATAATGTGTAAGCTAAGGAGATGCAATTTAACAAATTAGGAGCATTGATGAGGGATACACAAGAAAAGTAGTTTGATGTAAGAACATGGTTAATAGAAAGACGTAGTATGTACCAAAAACAGGAACGCATGTCATATTCACAGGTATAATGTGTTAACTAAGCAGATGCAATTTATCCTAATTAGAAGCATTACAAGGTAGACACCATATGCAACATGCAACAACATATCACACTGCCAAGTAAGAGCAAGCACCTGCGATGGTGGTGTGGGGGAATTGCGGTGATCAACTAGAGAGCTATGTTGACTATCTTCATTTAGCATTGCTGTTTCTTGAGAATCATGTGGGGAGGATGACACTGCACTCTTTAAATGAGTAGGGCGTCTCACAGTAACCCACTCGGGTGACTGTCTCATCATAAGTGATTGACGAGGGATACAAAAGAGCATTAGTTTGATGTATGAACATGGTTAATAGACATATGTAGTATGTATCAAAAACAGGAAGGCATGTCATTATCAAAGGTATAATGTGTAAAGTAAGCAGATGCAATTTAACCAAATTGGAAGCAATACAAGCTAGACACCATATGCAACATGCAACCACATTTGACAGTGCGAAGTTAAAGCAAGCACCTTGGATGGTTGTGTGTGGCAATTGAGATCATCAACTCCAGAGCTACGTTTACTGTCTCCAACTGCTGACACTACACTTAGAGTGCTGAAACGCTTAGTGCTTATCTTTGAATTACACTAGAGCGACTTTTGTCTTTTCTTTTCTGCATTCATCAACACTGCGTTAGAGTCTGAAATATCCATGCATAAAAAAACAATAGTGTGAGTATGGGTGAAGTGTGTGCACAATTTGTACAATGTAAAGGTAGCAGATAGCAGGTCGGTGAGAAATAAATGACGGGAGGCATATGATAGCTCTACAACATGCATGGCACACTAAATTACTACAGGATTCTATGAAAATAACAGTCGACTGAAAGGAAATAGGTCAGTCCATTTTTTCTGCATCGTCCGATGTACAAAGAACGGGCAGATCGCCTTCATCTACCTCCAGCCAGTCAGTGTTGATGATCTTCCTCGAAACGCCAGCGACCTTCGGCCCAGTATTCCTCCCCTGCATGCACCCTCCCCTCGACCTCACCGCACCGCCGTGCTTAGCACCACCCCTCGGCTATCCATTCAAGCCCCGCCGACCTCCAGATCGGGCGCAAGCAGCTCCTGCGCCCCACACCCCTATGATAGACACCGATGCACCGCTTCCCCGGGGAACAGGCGGACTAGGTGCTCCGCGCTCCTAAGCGTGTGTTGCTTCTTTTAATTGCGATTCGACTGACCCTGAATTGAAATCCATGCGGGCTACTGACCTCTAGCAAAGGTGAAATAGTAAAAGGGAGGAAACCTTGTGCATTTAGTATCACGAAGAAGATGCTGTAAGAAGTGCTCAACTAGTTTCTTTCGTGGGATGAATACGGTGTGAGTGGAGACGTAAGATTTGCAGGAATAAGGGAAGAGGAGTACCTCTTTCTGCTGGCAGTGTTGTGTCCTCCTTCTGTTTTTCCGAGGATCTTCTTGTTGTTCGCCGGAAACTAGAAGTTGTGGAGGACGGTGCAGCCTTGGACGAACCCATGGCCAAGTTGTTGAGTGTGGTGCGGTGGCCGTCTGTCGGCAGCGGGGAAGCAGATCTGAGGCGGCGAACGATGGCGTAGCGGGAACAGCTCCAGTGCGGTGGACGGTTGCGATAGTGGAGCCGCAGCAGTGAGGCGCATGACGGCGTGGTCAGAGTGGTTCTGGTACGACGCACATCGGCGTCGGTGTCGTGGAGGCAGCTCTGCCTCGGCTTCAGCTGCTAAGTCCTTGAGGACGTTGCGGTTGCGTTGGACGACGACGTCGGGGTGCCGGCTCCGGTGTGATGGAGGAGGGCGGCGGTGGATTAGCCGCTATGACGTGGAGGACGGAGGAGGCTGGGGCTTCGCGGCTGGTGGAAAGGGCGTTTTTGCGCCCACGGAGTATGAATGGGGAAACAGAGGGAGGCGGGGAACTAAGGGGGAACAATGTTTCGGTTTGAGACGCGCTTGTTTGAAATTTGGGGAAAGTTACAAACTTTGCCCCCACCTAAAATTTCGGACATATTGCGGGTTGGGGGTAGGACAGTCATGTCAGGTGTCCCAAATGTGGGCAGGATAGATTTCGGCCGAGCGCATGGGTAGGCGCCCACGACGTATGAATGCTTCTCGGAGGCGGTTGAGACTGGCGTCTTGGTGAAGTTACAAACCTACCCCGGTTTAGACCTTTGGACATCGGGCCGATAGGCTACACGGGCCAGAGTCAGGACAGTAATTTCCTACCACCAAAACATTAGTCTCGCGCGGTTTCGGGTGACCAGAGGCCTATTTGGCGCTTCGTTCAATATTTGGGAGCAGAAGCATTAATGTTTTCGGTTCTCCTGAATTGAACTTTCAGGAGTTGTCAAACTTCACAAATCTTTACTCTTGAAATCCCTAAAGCTATGATTATTTTGGAATGGAGGGGGTACATTTGAATATACATTGTACACGAGTATATATTAAAAAATATGCAACTTACCTCAGTTCATGCATGGTTCCAGATATAATCTCCTTGGTTGCAAAAAAAGTTAGATATGCGTATGAATATATATAGCATGTTCAAACTCACAACAAAGATTGATGCCCCCTTTTACATCTGATTTACAAATGCCATTATCTCGAGTTCAAATAGATGAATGCACTTCCTATGAATTTGAATCTTCAAAACCCCCTTTATGTTGAATTCGACATGTATTCTATTTCGTAGCTAGCAATTTGGAATGTATCCATGCAAGTGACAAATGTATAAAGTGCTTCACACTAACAACATGGAGTGCACTAATTAATCTTTATATATGAATTGCAAAAGCATCCATTGCATGTATTTCAAACCACTCTCACTCTATGGATCGATAATATGAAATAAACACATGCACATGCTAGAATTCAATAGAGTATGGGTGTTTGATAGACCGATTTTCGTCCATACACAATTTGCAAAATTCATGATCTCATCCAAAAATAATAATGCCATTTATATTTTAATTTAATGCATAGAACCGCCTTTTACATGTAGATGCACTATGCCTCGCCCCGTTCTCACAAACGCGTTATATATCTCTCTATCTAATGCATAAGTGCACACACTTTATATGCATTGGCATTTCTCTTTCACACATGCTCACAATCTCTCTCAGGGTGTCGGGGTGTCTCACGCACATGCTCTCTCTATTTCTCTCTCTCTCTCTCTCTCCCTCTCTCTCTCTCTCTCTCTCTCTGTCTTTCTGACTACTATGTACCACTCTTTTCACTAATCTCAGTTGGAAAACACTATTTCTCTCACATGCATATATATACACATGCACGGTCTCTACTAGCCCTCTATACGCACATATATGTGCCTACGTGTCTCCCGCACGCACATTATCTTTAGGCCTCCCTCGCACACATTGCCCCCCCTCCAACACACCTCTCTCTTAGTAGTTGGAAGATATGATTTCATCATATCATTCGGTAGGATATCCCTGGCTTTTAGGCTGGATGGTAATACGAGGCAAAGTTTTACCCTAGTTCGGATCAGACCCTTGCAGTTGAAGAAAGAGCCTACTCCTAGTACTGTATATTAGTGATAGGGGTGTGTACAAAGTACACGTGAATACTAGGCATTGTGCGTGTGTGTATACTATCGACGAACTAGCCCCCAAGCTTGTATAACATACTAAGGGCCTAGCGTTACAAATCATATATAGTCGGCTTCACCAGTGGGGATAGAGTCCTCCGCGACTCTGGTAGCTTCATGTTGTACGCCGAGTCCTCCACATGGGTCTTCGTATAACACGTCTCGGTCCAATCTATATGTGGCGCAGGATGGAACCGACCCATGAGTCTTCATGTTGACCCACCACAACTAGAAATGATGTGCCCACCACACCACACACGCAATCGGCCACTAAGAAAATAAGCATATACAATAGTACAATGGTATCTAGCTCACGATACGTCTCCATATTTTGTTGATGACACTGACGGACTTTGCATTTGATACGTGCTCCATATTTTTTTGACGACACTTACAGTCATTGTATTTGAAGCGAAAGCACGATATGGTCACTGGACTTCAGAATAAGCTCATCTCGGTCACCACATACATTTTGTCGTGCTAACCAACATGTGGTTGGATGGTTAGAGGACAGTGGTTTCTCGAGCCCACCAAGTTTAAAGTCCTAGTGATCGCAATTATCTTGTGTTAATTTTAGTATTTTTCGGTGATGTACGTTCAGTGGGAGGAGACGTTCCACTCGACTACGAGGCACCTATGGTGACTTCGT
Organism: Triticum dicoccoides; assembly: GCF_002162155.2. Lineage (NCBI taxonomy): Eukaryota > Viridiplantae > Streptophyta > Magnoliopsida > Poales > Poaceae > Triticum > Triticum dicoccoides. The sequence continues at coordinate 561,200,929 of NC_041386.1, read as the reverse complement.
AAAATCTCAAGATCATATATGCTGGCCCACTCTCTCGAAGGTGCTCATAGGGGTAGGGTTCGCGTGTGTGCGCTTATAGCGGTGAGTGCCTGCGCGTATATATGAGCCCTTGTGTCTGTACCATGTTAAAAAATACATATCATGATTATACGGTCACTGGCTCACCCGTGCAACTCCGTATTTTGTTGATGACACAATCAATTGACCAGTCAAACATTCCACGCGGTGCAACTAGTGTTGCACCATCGGGGCGCGTAACCATGGGGCCCACCTGTCAGCCCGTATATGATAGAAAGAAATGGTAGTTTGAGTCTGTACTGTGTTAATAAAATAGAGTACATTTTAGGGTGATCATATGGTCACTGGCTCACCATACAACTCCGTAATTTGTTGATAACACGATCAATTGACCAGTCAAACGGTCCACATTCAGCAGCGCACATTACCATAGGGCCCACCCTTCAATGCGTATATGAAGGACAGAAATGTTAATAAATTAGTGGTCGGTGGGTATTCGAAGTTGTGAGACCTCTGGTTGGCAGTCATCGGTGGTTGGGGGGTGTTCATTGGGCGGTGGGGTGGGGAT
>NC_041386.1:561075414-561199802 GCF_002162155.2 Triticum dicoccoides | reverse complement strand
CAGGGGGGTGGAGTTTGATGATAAACTGGAGGCACTTGATTTCGTATCCAACGGCTGGAAAATCTAATGACCAGAGATGAAAAAGTGAGTCGACTGACGTGTAGCCTCACCCCGCACGTACACATGCACGCACGCAAGACACGCACGCATGTAGGCGTGCAACACTGAGACGTACACACGCACGCATGCTGGCATGCAACACTGACACGTACACATGCACTCACGAACACACGCACGTACGCACCCATGCATGCAACACTGAAATGTACCCTTGCACGCAGGCAACACTCGCACGCCTGCATGCACACAGCACACGACGCAAGACACACGCTCAACCTATACGTGCATGCACCCTTTGTTAAGGACATGGATTGTTACATGTATTAATCAATCTTATCTGTGATAAGCGGAACATTGATGTTTGCAGCGGTCTTTATGAATCACAACGTATCGAACGGGCTATCAACATTGTAGGCTTATCTACATGAAAAAGATGACGTCACACTCAATGAACAATCATCGGTTTATGAAATGCCCGCTTCTGACCGCCCTAGCCCACCAAAGATTCCTCTGCTGTGCGCTGCCTGCGTTGGATCACTGACATGCAGGCCATGCACCCAAAGAGCCCACACGTCAGTGGAAGAACAGCACGGTGTCCTAGGTCAGAGTCGAGGGCACCACTCGCGGCACGCCCGGCTGACACGCCTCCGTGCCGCATTCAAACGCCTCCATAAAACCCGCCCGTGTGGAAGCTGAGAAACCCACTCTCGACACACATCCGTTCATGACCGGGCTGGCGCTAAACGCAACGCCGGCCGAGCTCCTCCCGTCTGCCATCTATTTAATCTCCTATTAAACGAGGCCAAACGCCGGTCAAGAATTGCACACCTCCGCCGCTCCCCTATCTCCTCCGCCATTTTGTCCACTCTTACAATGGCTTACGGAGAGTAGTTATTCTGCATCCAAGCCAGCTGGGTAGCCCGCCGGATACGAGCTATGCAGCTCACTGATCCACCTCCCTCCCCTCGCCCGACGGAGCCAGTTGCCGCCCCAAGCCGGTGCACGGTTCAGCAACTCGCTGCTCCAGGCCAGCTCGACGAGGAGCGGCGCACGGGCGTCATTGCTGCCATCCACGCCGCCTCCTCGTATCGCGTCTCCCGTTTCTGTGGCCGAGACTCCCATGTCGGCGGCCGCACCATGCAAGCAGCGATAGAAGCCGGGTGCGCGGAGAGCGACGAGTCGGTGGCCAGCCCCTCCGCGTCCGCTGCCATCATCGAGGAGAAGTAGAACACGGGAGGCCGCCGCCGCTTGGGTCCCATGAAGGCCACCGCGGAGGCGACGCCGGCGTATACAGTAGGTGTTGAGGGAGTCCTGGATTAGGGGGTGTTCGGGTAGCCGGACTATACCTTCAGCCGGACTCCTGGACTATGAAGATACAAGATTGAAGACTTCGTCCCGTGTGCAGATGGGACTTTCCTTGGCATGGAAGGCAAGCTTGGCGATGCGGATATTCAAGATCTCCTACCATTGTAACTGACTCTATGTAACCCTAACCCTATCCGGTGTCTATATAAACCGGAGGGTTGTAGTCCGTAGGACATCAACTCCATATACAACAATCATACGATAGGCTAGCTTCTAGGGTTTAGCCTCCTTGATCTCGTGGTAGATCTACTCTTGTACTAACCATATCATCAATATTAATCAAGCAGGAGTAGGGTATTACCTCCATCGAGAGGGCCCGAACCTGGGTAAAAACATCGTGTCCCTTGTCTCCTGTTACCATCCAGCCTTGACGCACAGTTCGGGACCCCCTACCCGAGATCCGCCGGTTTTGACACTGACATTGGTGCTTTCATTGAGAGTTCCTCTGTGTCGTTGCCTTTAGGCCCGATGGCTCCTTTGATCATCAACAACGATGCTGTCCAGGGTGAGACTTTTCTCCCCAGACAGATCTTCGTCTTCGGCGGCTTCGCACTGCGGGCCAATTCGCTTGGCCACCTGGAGCAGATCGAAAGCTACGCCCCTGGCCATCAAGTCAGGTTTGGAAGCCTAAACTACATGGTAGACATCCGCGGAGATTTGATCTTCGACGGATTCGAGCCACAACCAAGCGCGCCGCACTGTCTCGGACGGCATGATCTAGCTCTGTCACCGAACAGTATCCTGGAGGCCGCAAACGCACCAGCTATGACCCTTAATTCGGAGCCAGTTGTGTCAATCGAGGATGAGAGGTTGCACGTCACCTCGGGGGCTGCGATCTCAAAGGCGATCGAGCCGAACGCCGGCCCCACACTCTGCGTGACTCACGACTCCAAGGATCCGGACTCCTCTCCGGACTCCGATCCCCCCGCGCCCCTGCCGATCGAATCCGATTGGGCACCAATAATGGAGTTCACCGCCGCGGACATCTATCAGCACTCGCCTTTTTGCGATATCCTGAATACTCTCAAGTCTCTCTCTTTATCAGGAGAGCCCTGGCCGAACTGCGGTCAGCGAGGATGGGATATGGACGATGAAGAAATTCAAAGCCCACCCACCACCCACTTGGTAGCCACTGTCGACAATTTAAACAACGTGCTCAACTTTGACTCCGGAGACATCGACAGCATGGATGACGATGCAGGAGATACCGATGAACCAACGCCCATAGGGCATTGGACAGCCACCTCATCTCACGATGTATACATGGTGGATACCCCTAAAGGAAGCGACAACGAGGAAAAAGGGGATGGAACGGGAGATCGACCCCCCTAAAAGCAATCAAAGCGTCGGTGTAAACACTGACCCAAGCCCCGCCTCGATAAAAATCCAGCCATAGAGCAGGACCAGCCGGTAGATGACGAGCAGGCCTTAGAGCAACCGTCCGAACAGGGCAACACGGATAGAGAAACCGAACATCCCTCCTCCGGCGAAAACGGCATTCCGGACGACCTCACGCCGGATAAACCCATGGAGCAGAAGAATCTCCACGAGAGGCTCGTTGCAACTGCACGCAGCCTGAAAAAGTAGAAGCGGAAGCTAAAAACAGCAGAAGATGCACTCCGGATTAGATGGAGCAAAGTAATCAATACCGCAGATAAATACGGCGATAGTCGCCGCACTAAAAGCTATCCGAAAAGAAAGCTACTGCCTGAATTCGACGAAGAGGCCCTAGAGCCCGCGCATTCAAAAAATAAGAAAGCCACACCGTCGGATAGACGACCCCATAAAGCGGCAAGCGGCGCCGCACTTAAATCGGCATGCGACCCACCTAAGGATTCGCATCATGGCCCAGTTAGGTCCATTTATGGGCCAAGAAAGCAAGCTCTCATAAGCAACGCAATAAAGCCATCATCAGAATCCGGCACACCCAAATACAGGGGCGCCGCACACCCCCTATGTTTCACTGATGAGGTCCTGGACTATGAATTTCCAGAGGGATTCAAACCCATAAACATAGAGGCATATGATGGAACAACAGGCCCTGGAGTCTGTATCGAGGATTGTATCCTCCACATACACATGGCTAGAGGAGATGATCTCCACGCCATAAAATATTTACCCCTTAAGCTTAAAGGGCCAGCCCGGCATTGGCTTAAAAGCCTTCCTGAAAACACAATTGGAAGTTGGGAAGAGCTCGAGGATGCTTTCCGAGCAAATTTTCAAGGGACCTATGTCCGCCCCCCGGATGCAGACGATCTCAGTCACATAACTCAACAGCCCAGAGAATCAGCTCGGCAGTTCTGGAATAGATTCCTCACTAAAAAGAATCAGATAGTCGACTGTCCGGACGCCGAAGCCTTAGCATCTTTCAGGCATAATGTCTGAGACGAATGGCTCGCCAGACACCTCGGCCAAGAAAAGCCAAGAACAATGGCCGCACTAACAAGCCTCATGACCCGCTTTTGTGCCGAAGAGGACAGCTGGTTGGCAAGGTGCAGCCCCAGCGACCCAAGTACATCCGAAACCAGGGATGGAAATAGAAAACCGCGACGCAACAAGGACCGTCGCCGGACTAAGGAAAAAAGTCCGAACAGCACGGCAGTCAATGCCGGATTCAAAGGTTCACGACAAAATCAGACAAAACCACCCCTCCAGGATAATAGGGACGATCCATCCAACTTAAATAAAATCCTGGACAGGATATGTCAGATACACAGGACTCCCGGGTAGCCTGCTAACCATACCCACAGAGATTGTTGGGTTTTCAAACAATCCGGCAGACTCAATGCCGAACACAAGGGGCTCGACACACCAGCGAAGAAGAGGACGAACCCCAAAAGTGGAGCACCATGAAAAAAAGAACTTCCCACAAGAAGTAAAAACAGTGAACTTACTTCACATAACAAAACATGCGGCGCCCATAAAGGTACGCACCACACGACCTATCCCCAAAGGGTCCCGCCACTGGTTGTCAAAACCAATCATCTTCGATCAGCTAGATTATTCTAGAAATATCAAGAATGTAGGATGGACTGCCTTGATACTCGATCCAATAATTGGCGGACTCCGGTTTTCAAATGTCCTTATGGACGGCGGCAGTGGACTAAACCTGATACATCAGGATACAATACATCACATGGGGATAAACCCAGCAAGAATCCGCCGCGGCAAAACCTCCTTTCAAGGGGTAACACCTGGTCCGGACACCCATTGTATGGGTTTTCTCCGGCTCAAAGTTATATTCGGCTCTGCCTATAACTTCGCCGCGAAAAGCTGACCTTCCATATCGTCCCATTCTCAAGTCGCTATCAAGAACTACTGGGACGCGAAGCTTTCGCCTGCTTTAACGCAATACCGCATTATTCATCTCTCACGCTTAAGATGCCCGGTCCACGAGGCATCATCTATTTGAAGGGGAAGCACTAAAGTGCACCTCCCCAAGCGGAGGACTGTGCGGCCGCTTTGACAGCCCCACAGTAAAATGGCCTCACCGGCCAAAAAAAACTTCGAAATAGGTCATTAAAGACCACGAACGCGGATAGACGAGTTCGGTTCAAAATCATCATTGATGCAGGCTTAGTGGCCATATACGCCCGCACTAGGGCTCCATGCATATACAATAAGAGACAATAAAGCTCAATTTTATATATTTTACTTTACACTTTGTTTATTTTAAACTTTTGTTCGGCACGACCCGTTTTCAACTTAGTTCCTCTCTTTTACAGATGAACGTCGTGCGGCGCCCGTCCAGGATACGGCACAACGGAGACATAGGCGCAGACGTGCAGTAGGGACCCGTCCTAAAGGATTCTTTTTAGATTAAGACCCTGCGTAAACCTTTTTTACTGTCTCTTGTTGCTACACATCCCCTGGTTTTTTCTGATATAACCAAGGAGGAGGCTGGCGTCTTGGCATGTGGCCACGTCAGAATTTTTGCACGTACCTAGACACTAGGGGCTTTTTTAATAAAGAGTGTTGTTTCACCCGCACTCATAAAGACCAAACACCTTAGGGAGTGTTCGGCGTTGCGAGTTTTGGCATTATATGCATCAGCTCCGAATCATGTCTTCGGTCAAATGTTGGGTTGCCCGGCTCCTGAGTTCGGCTACTTTACGTTCTACTCTATCGGCTAAGGTAGCACCAGGAGAACTACTGCGATTGTGCCCCGGTTCGGCCGGGCGAGCACCTCAGTAGAGAAAGCCGAAAACTGACTGTCATGATGTAGCGTGAGACTGGTCAGCCACTCGATGACCTATCGGAATCTACCGGATTCCTCCGCTTTAACGAAGGGCCGCTTCCCGGTCAGACACATACGCGCCCCGAACTCGGGCAAGCGCAGTCGCCACCAAGGGGCTACCTAAATAGTCTCACTGTCAAGCTCCTATGGCTAAGTGAAAGTGTTAAAGCATTATAGTCCGGTTGCCTGGCCCGCTGCGCTATCACCTCCTTTGTAGGACCAAGACGTTGGTTAAGTGTGAAAATGCGTCTTCTGCGAGCACCTCCGCACTATGTGCGTGGGGGCTGAAGCCAACGACTGCCATCTTTCAGATTTTGTATATATATATATATATATATATATATATCTTAAAATGGCCGCACAGGAGGTGTTCCCAATACTTGAAGGCACAAGTATAAAAAGGGCACTATAGTTTATCAAAATATTACTTTATAATTACATATGCTATCATAACATAGCATATTTCGAGCACTGCGTCTCTATTACACGAGCGCCTTCAAGGACTTCCTAAAAATAGTGCTCGGAGGGTCTCCATCTCTGCCCAGTATGTCTTGACACGGGCAAGAGCCATCCTTGCGCCCTCTATGCATGCTGACCTCTTCATTGCATTAATACGCGGCACCGCGTCAAGGAATTGCTGCACCAAGCTAAAATAACTCTTTGGTTCCGATCTCCCCGGCCACAGATGACCCATGACATACTTCATGGCGAGTCCGGACAACCTATTCAGTTTGGCCCATTGAGCCAAATGATCGTCCACTGCTAGTGGACGCTCTGGATTGTGAAACTGCGACCAGAAAAGCTTTTCCACTTCGCAATCTTTCCGATCTCGAAAGAGTTCGGTCGCATCAGCAGCACTCACTGCCAAATCCAGATAGGTATCCTCCACACTCCACATCCGGTCCAACGGAGCAAACTTCGGATAGCAAAATTTCCTTCGCAGCATAAAGGGCTTTCCAGCCGCAATCTGTTCGGCCTGACGCAGCTCCTCCTTTGCAGCTCTCATCGCAGAGCGCGCGTCCTTGGCATTGGCAACGGCCTTCGCTAAGTCCGACTGTTTTGCCTGGTCTTCTTTCTCAAGAAGTCTGCAACGGTCTACAGCGCTCTTTACCTTTTCGGCCATCTTTTCCTTGCTTCGGCAATGAGCAGCCTGTTCGGCTCTCAGCTCTTCAAGGGCTTTCTTGGCAGCCGCATCACTTTCTCTGGCTTGTTCTTTAGCTCGGGCAAGTTCTGCCCTAAGACTCTCCACGGCGGTCGCACCATCTGCGTCAAGCACACACATCGTAAGACACTGGCATAAAACTCTTCTTACCTGATGCCGCCCGAGGAATTAAATACCTTGAGCCTCATCAAGCTGCTTGTTGACAAGCGCGATGTCGGCATCTGCCATGTCTAGTTGCCGCTTTAGTTTGGCAAAATCATCAGTTCGGCTCGATTCCGGACACCCTGCCGCCTACATTCAAAGGCGACATCTTAGACCTGGGATTATGATCCTTCGCGTGCTGTCATTTCTTGACGACGCGCAGAGTCTCAGGGGCTACTATCTACACAGGGCGCATCTTATTCATGCGCAACTGACAAAAGTGTACATTATCTAATGTACCTCAAAACCCGACAGTAAACTTTTGACGGCCTCATGCAATCCGCTCTCGGTGGATGAGATCCTTTCAATCACCGTTCCCATCAATACACGGTGCTCCTCCGGGATAGAAGCTCGCCCCAGCAGAATCTTTAGTTCCTCCGGCCGAGCACTAGACGGTGCCGGACTTGACCCACGACCTCTTTCGAAGGCCGGACGCGGAGAACCTCGGGGGGCCACATAGCTATCTTCCGCCCCTGCCGTATTCGGAGAAACCCTCCGCGACGACACCTCAGGGTCGCCCGCCTCGCTAGGCGGCACGGCAGGGGGAGGCGTCCCACTCTCCATCATCTCCGGAAGGAGATCCCCCGAAGACGAGCTCTGCTGAGAAGGGCCGAGGTCTGAGCTACAAGGTAAAAATTCGGTTAATCTTCTCAGATATAAATCAAGGATTTCCCTCATCCCTCAAAAGGAAGATCTTTCTCTACTTACGGCTCGCTGGAGGGCTGATCCCCTTGAGGGCGTAGTCTGGCCGAGGAACTCCCCGGCGTCGGACCCTCTAGCGAGGATTCCCCCCCCCCTTTGAGGCCATGGTTTCCGGGTCATCAGAGGCGGCTCTATTCTTCCCCTTAGGAGAGGAATTGTCGGTTCCTCCCTTCGGAGCAGCCTCCTTCGAGGAGGCCATAGTTTCCTTGTCCTCCCCCTTGCTTCCCTCCAAAGGCATTATCTCCAGCATCCTGACCAGCACGGGATCCGGCCTGGTTTCGGGAAGGGGAGCCGGACACCTGATCAGCTTTGCCTTCGCTATCCACTCCTGTTTAAAAGGACGACTCTTTTAGGGGCAAGTTTATGACAATTATACGGATAGAAGGTCCAGGCACAAGGTTGCTTACTTGAGTATCCGGGCGATTGCAACTTAGGCCTGCGTCCTCGGTTAAATCCGGACACATCTCTTGTGATCCGAAGAACAGTTTATACATATCCGCGGGCGTTGCGCCCATGAAATTCTAGAGAGCTCGCGGTCCCTCTCGATTAAACTCCCACATGCGAAGGGAGCAACGTTTGCCGGGTAATATTCGGCGAATCAGCATGACCTGCGTCATCTTGACTAGGCTGAGGTCTCCTTCCAAGAGATCCTTAATGAGGCCCTGCAACAAGGGCACGTCTTTGGGTAAACCCCAATCTAACCCTCTGTTGACCCATGACGCTAGCCGTGGTGGGGGACCCGAGCGAAAGGCAGGAGGCGCCACCCACTTGGTGCTCCGGGGAATGGTGATATAAAACCATTCTCGTTGCCACAAGCCTAGCTCCTCTTGAAAAGAGCCCTCGGGCCATGGAGCATCAGCATTTTTGCTCATAACAACGCCTCCGCACTCTGCGTGCCGTTACTTGATCATCTTTGGCTCCACTTTGAAGGTCTTGAGCCATAATCCGAAGTGAGGGGTAACACGGAGGAACGCTTCACACACGACAATGAACGAGGAGATATGGAGGATGGACTCCGGAGCCAAGTCATGGAATTCCAGCCCGTAATAAAACAGCAGTCCCCTCACAAAGGGATCCATTGGGAAGCCCAACCCCCGAAGGAAGTGAGACATGAACACCACGCTCTCACCGGGCTGGGGACTGGGAATGACCTGCCCTTGAGCAGGCAACCTATGCGAAATTTCGCTGGTCAGGAACTTAGCCTCCCTCAACTTTAGTACGTCCTCCTCCGTCCGTGACGGAGGAGGGCGTCCATCGGCCTTGAAGGTCAGAACCGGACACCATCGAAGGTCCGAAGCGCCTAGAATCTGGAGCCTAGGGTGTTGGAACTCAAGGCGACGGGCGAACTCGCTTGAGATTGAAAAAAGGAGTCAGGCCTTGGTCTCTTTATAAGAGGTTGAATACCAAGAGCCCTCCCCGTAATCGTTTGGGACTCATCTTTAATCGAGGAAACGTGCTAACGGGCACGGTTGGGTTACCCACGTCCGTATTGATGAGAATCCCGTAAAAGGGGTACACGATCTCTGCTTTGACAAGACGTGCCAAGGAAACCACCTCGCAAAACATGCTGAGGTGGAAAAGTAAAAATGATTTGAGTAAAGGACTTGGCCGTAGTGTGATGACGCACTGCGGAATACATCAGCAGATTTGATTTGTGTTAATATTATTCTATCTATGGCAATATGTGGAAACTTATTTTGCAGAGCCGGACACTGCTCTTGGTGTTTACAATCTTCTATGAAGGACTTGGAGGAGGAACCCGCCTTGCAATGCCGAAGACAATCTGCGCGCCAGACTCGTCGTCATTGAAGCCTGGTTCAGGGGCTACTGAGGGAGTCCTGGATTAGGGGGTGTTAGGGTAGCCGGACTATACCTTCAGCCGGACTCCTGGACTATGAAGATACAAGATTGAAGACTTCGCCCCGTGTCCGGATGGGACTTTCCTTGGCGTGGAAGGCAAGCTTGGCGATGCGGATATTCAAGATCTCCTACCATTGTAACCGACTTTGTGTAACCCTAACCCTATCCGGTGTCTATATAAACTGGAGGGTTATAGTCCGTAGGACATCAACTCCATATACAACAATCATACCATAGGCTAGCTTCTAAGGTTTAGCCTCCTTGATCTCGTGGTAGATCTACTCTTGTACTACCCATATCATCAATATTAATCAAGCAGGAGTAGGGTATTACCTCCATCGAGAGGGCCCGAACCTGGGTAAAAACATCGTGTCCCTTGTCTCCTGTTACCATCCAGCCTTGACGCACAATTCGGGACCCCCTACCCGAGATCCGCCGGTTTTGACACCGACAGGTGTCTTGCCAGATCCTTTTGTTGCGAGGACCTTCGTCGACCCCGCATGGGATCCACGGAAGAGGGGAATGTTAGGATGAACTCGAGCCGGTGCCGGCCATGGCGAAGTAGTGCCCGATGATGAACTCGAACCGGTGCCGGCCACCATCATCTTCGGCACCAGCCAATGATATCAGTTGGGCAGTGGGGAAGCGAGCCGTCCTTTGCACTGAAGCATATACCTCCGGGGCTCCCGGCAGTCCGGTGATCGTGCTGCCGGACACGAGGAACACAAATTGATCGGCAGGCGACCATTTAGGCTAGGTATTATATACCTGTGCTTTCCAGAACTAGCACCGCGTAGTTCATTTGAATGTAATGAAATCCATCATGTTTGTATGAAAATCCAGTATTTTATATGATTTCCGTCGTTGTTTATATGAAATATCAGTTTGTCTGCGTGTTTGCGTGAATTTCGTCCGGTTGGTGGAGTTGCTGTCATAATGTGTGCGGCTACGGTTGGATGGCGTAATTTGCGGGTTGCCAGTCGGTCTGCGGCGGCTCGGGCGACGTTGTGGGACAAAAAAACACAGCTCGTCTCCAACGTGCGCGCTGGAGGATGCATGACAACATGAGCACCCGAGCCATTCCTCATTCATTGGTGGCAAAGGCTCCGGTGGACAAAAGGGTCGCCAATATTTTGGCTACCCTGGGCAAGATCCAAACAGCCTCTCCCAACATATTCAAATCCCTCGTTCGCCGTGGAATTTTGCCATGTGTTGTTTTCATGGACTAGCAAGATGCCCGTGCATTGCACGGAACATCAAGATGCATTTTTTTACAAACTCCCGCATGCATGCAAGGGATAATTAATGTCCTCCTTTGCTAGTACCACGAGGCAAACACCATTAATATTGCATCGATTAGTGTTAGTGGCCTTGTATATCTGCAAATTGTAATTTTGATAGTGGCCCCTTGTATATAAAAATGGAGGGATAAAGATGAGAGATAAGGTGAGGAGGAGTGGGGCGTGGTGGTGACTGGTGGTCGAACTGGACGGAGGCATGGGGATGGATGGAGCATTATGTCTAGGTTTGTATCTCTCTCGCACACACCCACGTATGTGGGGGACGTGCATGAAGAGAAGAGGTGCACGCACGGCGCACGTACTCCTGTCTCTTTCCCAACCACACCCGCGCGGGTACACGGTGGAGCTCATTTCTGTACGAAAAAGGCAGCCCGCGTGGTAATTTGGCACGTGTACTGGTTGTCCACTTGGTGGAGGGAGGATCGTCTACCACAGGTGAACAAACAAATTGCGACTTGACGCGTTATGTTAAATTAAAAAAAGAGGCAAACCATGTGGGGCCTACCTTAGAGGCAAGGCTCTATACACTGGAGTACTTTTGATGTGTCCCATCAACTCGCAAAACGAGGAGAAGCTTCCTTAGTACGCTGTCTCCCCCGCCCACGGGCGCGGTGGCTCGCAGGATGAGGTGAAGTTTGCTTACGAGTACTACTACTACTACTACTACTACTACTACTACTACTACTACTACTACTACTACTACTACTACTGTACGCCTTTACGCCCGCTCCCTCGCCCACGTGCGCGGTGGCTCGCAGCACGAGGAGAAAAATTTACTACTCCCTCCGTTTACTCCTCGTCCCTACTACGTACTTTGGTTAGTACTTCCTCCATTTACTTATACAAAGCCACTATGAAAATACATTTTGCATCTATACAAGGCCACAAATAGTAATCGAGACAAAAGTTACTACTCCCTCCTTTCCAGTTTATGGCTCAATATCAAAATCTCTCCAACCAAGGTAGACGGTGAGTGGTCGAATTAATTTCGTAGTTTGCACAAGTAATTAGTACGCTCGTTTTTCTCAAGAAGTTATGTTTACCGAGGCATTAATTAGAACGAATGCATGAATGACCACTAAATTTCCATGAACTTGTACATGCATTGGTTAGTTTCCTCTTGACACTGCTTGCGTCAGGTGATCTAACGCACCTCAAAATCCAACATGTAATGGTACTACTAGTATAGTAGAATTGAGACTTATCAAACGGAAAAACGAATGTTTTTTAGATGAGCCCTATAAACCCTAGTGGGTACGTACTCCGTAAAAACAGATTTTTCCAAAACTAAGTCGCTCCCTTTCATGAATTCTGTAGTATACTCCTCCGTCGACACTCCCTTTCATGAATTCTGTACTTCCTGTCACCGACATGTGGGACATATAGCCACCGGGTGATGTGTCAAGAACCAAATAATATTGCAGAACAGCAGGGGGACGCACCCCACTTGTACCGGCCCAGTAGAAGTAATGAGCAATGAGACGTCAAATCACAATGCCGCACCTTCCCAAACGGATGAAGCGACCATTATTTCACACTTTGGTTCGCCATCATAGTATTGCTTCTGCCTCAAGAGGGACACATGCATCGCCTTGGTACATCATGACAGGCCATGCTCCCCCGCCGATCGCTCGGTAAAATCACCTCATTTTTACTATACTTCCTCCATATCGGTTTACTACATGGAATGCACGTCATTCTAGGTTGAGAATTTAACTGGCTATATATGTGATGAACAGTACTCTAGCCTTTTAAAAAATGTACACTTTTGTACAGTAGTACTATCGATGGATTGCGCCATGGAGCAAAAATTGAAATTAAAAAAAGGTGGTACATATAGAGAGCGCTCGTCGCCAAATTATGCATATAGTACTATTAAAAAAGCTAGTACGTGCTTAATTGGGGTGCTAAATTCTATTAAAGAAATACTAGTAGTATGTACATACTGAAGAGTTAAAATAACGAGAAGAAACATAACATAGTTCTGCTGGGGGCTCAACACAACACACCCCTCAAATTAAACTAAGCACACCTGAAATTAAACTATGCAACTAATCCGGTAGACACTGCATTAGAAGTTTAGAACCACCATGAACAACGACACTGCCACCTTACTCGGAGTCCTCGTCCATGTCCTCGATTTCGTCCTTGTCCCTCTCCCTCTTGGCCGATACTTCTTTGCTTGAACCGGACACTTGGTTGTTGCTCTTCATCCAACCCTTGTAGATATTGAAGCAAAGGTAGCCATCCATTGCAGCATAGTGGATGTGGTCTATATCTAGTACATTCCGCTGCCATGCATGACGATGAAACGTGTATGGAGGTTTCTCCAGTTTACCGTACGAAGGATGAATCATGGCTCCTGCCAGGGTCAGCATTAAAGGCTGACGAGAGGACACCAGCCGATTCTTCTAGAGGTCGAAGGGGTTGCCTACAACGAGACCTATCTGACGCAGGACATCCATGTCATTCTTAAAGTCTACAGTAACAAATTTCACTGTTTTGTCCTTGAGGAAGTTCTTAAAATCCTGGCACTCAACGTCGGCATGGCATATGTGGTAGACTAAGCAAACGTTATGTACGCAAACTTGGATCATGGCGGGATTCTTCCTCTCTTCGTCCTTTAGATCCTTCTCTGGTCCCAGGACTGTGGTGTACTCAACATCTAGCCTAGCGAACCACTCATCATCTGAGTTTTCGAACATGCGTGTGAAGCGAGAAAGGCATCCTTTCACCGTCGTGGAAGAACGGGTGTAGATGACGTCGAACTCATCGCCGGTGATGGTTCTAACCTTGTACTCACCGCCGATCATGGAGATTTGGGACGCCATGGATTTGGGAGAAGGGTTAGGATTAGTGGAACTACCGTAATGTGAATGGACGGGACGACTAGGAGCGAACCGCCGTAGTATTGAAGGACGTGCGGGGATGAGTAGGAGTGAACTGCCAGCGTGCGAACGGTAGGGTAGTGGCTTTCCATTCTCCCATGATACGGGCTTCCGAGAGCCCTTGGATCTGAGATCAAACGGTTGCATGGCGTGATTCTAGACCTATGGGTGAATATCCTATCCTGGAGGGTTATTCAGCAAATTTTCAGCAACTTAGCATGTGACCGTTTGATCTCAGATCCAAGGGCTGCCAGCAGCCCGTATCATGGTCGCGCCTATGACGACCGTCGCGTCGCTCGCGTGGTCGCGCCCTTGGAGATTTAACACGGTGCGTTAGGCTATCTGATGTTGGCATGTCATACATAGTCATCACTTAGTCACTCATACTACAACAAGGTTGGCTATAAGGTTGGCTATAAGTGTATTTTTTACTCCTCTCTATCTCTTTCTTCGTAATGGAGGTGGTCAGGAATCGGGAGACTCACGCCGGTCGTAGCGCCGCAGTTAAAATGATAATGGCAAGTCAAATCACGGGGCCCCACCTGTCCAGCAGCAACTTGCTGTCAAATCACACAGCCCTACATTTGTAGCAGCCTACTCCCTCGTCTTCTCGCGTCTCTGTCGAACCGACTAGGCGGAACTGCCCCGCCTATTGCGCAGGAAAAGCCCCGCCCTCGACTTTTAAATACAACTACATCCGCTTAAGAATCCAATGATATACTTTTTGTGACATAGTAACTCATATTTAGTTAGTCAAATGGATGACCTAGAACTACGTGCAAGCCCTATAAACCGAGACGCCTAAAAATAAAAAAAAACAAGATGGAGAGGGTAGTTCAGCACGTATCTTTTTAGATCAATATAGTCGGGATTCACCAAGGAGCAAAACCAAGTGGTAGGCTGCTCCTGTCGTGTTGGCGTAGCAACTCAAGCAGGGTCACTCCGCACACGAAATGGCGACACACTTAATAGGACCCCTTTGGCCGACATGTGGCTCATCCACCGTCTTGTTCCACGTGTGATGCACCAAATTACAGTTCGGAGCAGTGGTTGGAATTGGAGGCACCCCAGTCATAGCGCCGCAGTAGTAGAACATGAGCGATGAGGGGTCAAATCACAAAGCCCGACCTTTCCCGCATTAAGCTGGATGGACGAAGCAACCATCATTTCACTCTAGGGCGCAAGAGCATAAAGAAAAGAGAAAACAATGATGCGGGCGGCAGCTACCTAGGGCACCTAGGGTAGGGGTCTCCACTACAGATCCTTTTTTTAAAGCGCCTCCACTACAAATCAGCTTCTCCCTCGTCCTCTTGAAGAAAACCGATGATGAGTGCAGCGGTAGGGTTTGTAGGAGTACTACGGCGTGCGAGCCCACGTCGTAGTAAACAGGTTCGAGTTGACGCCTTAAATATGTGTGGGCCGCTTGGTTTTACGGGAACAAGGCAACATTTTGGGTTCGGGGACCAGTGGAGATATAGTATGTACAAAAAATTGTGGACGTAGGTTTGACCGAAAGGCAATGATGCATGGGCCCTGCATTTTGATATACCCGGGGCCGCGTGAAATTTGCTACTCTACTCAAAACTAGTAAGGTACACATGTATTGAACACATGAGATTTCGAAACCAAATTATGAATAAATACACACTATGGCATGTAAAGCTTTGAGTCATATATGCATGATGTAGATGTCGTTTAGTTCTTATAGTTCATCTCATTCAAAATAAATTAGTTTTATAAAAATGTTAAGATTCATGGGGTTGTGCATTGTAAATCAAAAAGTAAAAAACAAATAATGGCAATTCATTTAGAAAAAATAATCAATTATGATACAGAAGATTCTAGAACAAAGTAGAAGTGCTTGTGTTTTGAGATTTGTGCATTATGCTTAAGTTCAACCATGGAGTCTTCTAAATTGTACATGTGGCAAATCTGGTGGAATGCTGATGATATCCAATGGCTAGTAGTGCTCGGATTTGCCTATCTCTGCACTGTCGGGTTAGATTCATCCAGCAACCATCTTTCAAATTTATTGGCATACTATATAGTTCTTGTGCCATAGTTGCATGTTTTGGAAAAAAGCTACTAGTGGGTTGTACTATCTATTTAGGAATAGAATATGTATACATGGAAGTTGTAGGGAAAGAGATGACATGGAGCATCTCAATTCCTATGAGTAGGGATTGGAAAAGAGATGTCATTTGGTTCACATCATAGGAACTTTTCTATTGAATCTAAAGATGACATGTATCTCAATTCCTATGAGGAGGGATTAGAAAAGAGATGCAATTTGGTTCATATCATAGGAACTTTTCTATTGAATATACGCTAATGTTTATTTTTCTTTGAAATTAAGGGAGTATAGGAATCCATTCATATGAACCAAGTGGCTCTAAAGGTATAGAAATGATATCATGTTTATTTCCTTTGAAATGTGGAGTATATGAATCTATTCCTATGAACCAATTGGCTCTAAGGGAAAAAATGCTATAAAAATCATATCATATAGAGTTCCTATGATATTCCTCGACACTAAAGGATGCTCGAAATTGCTGCGGGTGATACGATGGTCTTTCTTTGTAGACTCCTCACCCATCTTTATAGTTACCTCTCGAAGATGAATGAAATGATATATACATGGTATTCTACATGTGCAATTTGGTACACGAAAACTCGGTAAAAGTTTGCAAGGTTCGAATTTTGAATAAAGCTATATGCACTGCATTTCAGAACGGAGGGAGCATATGGCAGTTGCTAACACTCACGTGGAAGATTTGTGTGTAGGAGGAGTGGCTGTTCTGTTAAATGACATGGCAAAACTGAGACTATCGGATGCCGATCTAACGGTTCTTACGGCGTTCGTCAGGAAAAGGCTTGTGGCGAACGTTTGTCGGATAATGATTTACGGACACATGCATTGCATTGATACGTGCCCCCTCTCTCTCACGCACACGCACCCTCATGAGTCACGACTCTCCCGAGTCCTCTCGCAGACTCGCACGTCACACCCACCGTCTATCTGCAGGTAGACGTCACGCACATATGTGCTCTTCACACCCTACCCTCAGAACTTCTAAAAAACAAAAGACGGCACACACATTTTATTTTAGCTCACACGTCACACACTTATACATTACTCTTGCGGCGAATGTTCTTTGGGCATAGTATATTGTACTCTTACGAAGAGAAGCGGTGCACGCACGCACTATTTCTCTCACACCCACTCGCGGGTACACGTAGGAGCGCATTTTTTTGAAGCTGGTACAACAAAATCACTCCACTATATATAAAAGCAGGAGACTTAGCGCTTGCTTTACTAGGGTTCCTCTAGTTCACTCTCTCATGCTCTCCAGATCTGAGCAACACATAGGTGGCCACACTCTCTCTCAGCTCATGGCTGGTCACAAATCCGTCCGGACAACCTCGACTGGGGCAGGGGTGTAGGTGCATTGTTCACGCTGTCGTCGGCGGAGGAGACCAACGGCTGCCCGCGCGCCCCGATCGGCGGCCACGCCGTTCTCTCCGAGAGAGCGCCGGCTCGGGGGGGGGGGGGGGCCTCCGACGCCTTATTCCTCCCTACGGTATTGTGGCCAAGATGAGGCCTCCCGACGCCATCTTTGCCACATGCCGATGACCCTCAGGTATATATTACTTCAAAACCTGCCTTGCTCTACTGCCCCAACTCCCTTCGTGTGGATCCTTTTTTACTTCCGTCCGCTGTTCCAAAGCCACCTAGACTTCTACTATTATTTGAAGTAAAGCTAGTTCATACAGTCGACTCAAAGCGTTGGTTCAAACAGAGGAGAAAGTGGGAAAGCTGTAGCATGAATCTAGGACTTGGTTCTAAGAGGAAATGGGGGAAAGTAGTAATATATGTCACTGTTTAAATAACCATATTTCGTATTTGCGCAAACAGGGATGTCTGTCTCCATATCGTTTCGGGATGTCTGTCTCCGTATCGTTTCTATCCGCGCAATCAAAAGCACACACCTCAGTTTTAGTACAACTGCGCAAAATGAGATGGCTATCCCTCATTGTCGTTGTCTAACCTCCCGTCCTCAAGGTATCCCTACATTGGTAGTAACTAAGGTAGAATGACCAACGCAATCTAAAAGAAGTTGATTCATACGTTTTACTTCCTGATTGCAGTGCAGGGACGAGCGAAAACAACTGCATCCTAGTCCGGAATGCACTTTCTACCAGTTCATCCATGGACTGTGGACTAGCTGGCACGGCTGCACGGCGGTTTTTTGGACAGGTGCACGGACAAGAGGCATTGTGGTCTGCTTATTTCTGCAAATAGCAGTGCTTAAATTTAGTGGAATGCACAAGCATTTCAGCTGGTCAGTACACTGCATGGTTCAGTTCAGCATTCCAGCTGAGACCACAATTATAATTGGTTATTGTGGAGTGAGAGAACCTAACCCTGAATGGTGGCAACAAGAAAAAACCAGAGTGAACTCCAGGAAATTTAAGCCTGCCGGGAGGCCCTTTGCTCAGAGAAGCCTTGCTTGTTTTTTCCTGATTAGTAAACCTTCTCACAACTTTGTCTTTTGCTGTGAACTGGTATATGTTTGTTATGTTCTATGAATCATTGAGATGTATAAAATTGCTTAACTTATGCTTTTCAAGTTTTTTATGAAGACGATTTTGATGTGAGTGTTCCACATGAGCGCTGGACTAGCGTGTGAACGTTTGGAATTTATTACATTGTGGCCTCAATTAACTGCATGAACCACTGTAACAAGATACATAGTTGCTTATATGTCAGATAGCAAATTGTTGATTGTTAGCTGGTCGATAGCCTAGTGTTGAAGCGAGCTGAGCCAATGTGTCGTGTTTTGCACAAATGCTTACAAGTGGGGTAGCACCAATAGTGTTTACAAGTACTTATGTATACGTCAGCGCACGGTTCTCGAACGAGTGCTCTATTTCATCAAAACACACACTACTTGTATGATAAACCGTGACAACTTATGTCTTACCATGCCATATTTATGAAAAAACTAGTGAGGATGCATCTGTTTCGGCAACAATTACGATGGTTCTCACATGATTCACGGGCACACAGAAGTAGTAGCAGTTCCCATAGACGGATTGAAACAGAGTACTAGCCCCAGAGGGGTCGATAACAGGCAAGGTTCGGATAATTAGACACGATCCAAACTACTATTAAACACTAGCTAGGGCAACTATTTCATGCCTCGATCTAATTTGGGCTAGACACAAGACGTACCTTGCCATGAACATCATCGAGGACGTCCCACAGCAACTCAATCCTGTGAACCTTCATGAAGACAACCTTGTGGCCTTGCCACTGATAAACTTGTTTGTGGAGGTATGCCACGTCATCTTCATGCGTAAGCTTGACAAGAATAGTATGCCTCACAAACGAAGGAGTAGCTTTGAACTTCTTGTGCTTCAGTACACCCTCGACAACACGCCTGACAACAGTGAGGCTGGAATACAACTCTTCATTGGTATAACCGCAAATGGCTTCCAGGATCCAACAGCCTAAGAACTTTGTTTTCCCAGTGCGTATATTCAGGTCGTCCGCCTCATAGCGAGTGACATGTACAACCACACAATCCTTGTCTGCATCAGGGCTCTAATTGAAATAGAAACAAATTCTGAATTACTTTTCAGTATAAGAAACACAAGTTATTTAAACCACTACGTATAGCATGGCATCGAAGCTAATAAAATTTTGCATTATTAATCACCACATACTTCCTTTTCTAAAAAAATCACCACATACTTAGATGAAAAACCACAATCGAGATCAGCAAAGAAGGAAATCACCTTGGGCAGCTCAGCGGGGGGCGGGGGGACACATCCTCGAAGGGGGAAAACTGCTCTTGCAGTGCCACGGGGGCTGTAACCTCAAACGGGGTGTTGACCATCTCAGTAGTGGTCGTGAGCGTATCTAGGGTCGGCTCGGTGGTTGCCTCCATCTTCTTGGAGCTCTCTGTCTCGTGGGGATCAGCCTCCTGCGTCTACTCCAATATCGGCAGATCTTTGCCTGGTTCTCCTTGGTCCATCATGAAACTGATGAATACTAGGAGACCACTGAAAGGAAAACACAATTGCAATGACAATGAAACAAAAAAGAGAGTGGGGATCGGCTACTGCATTGCAAAAGTTCTTTTTTTTCTCTGAACAAAAATATACCAACATCACGGATCCGCTTACCTTCCCTTCGTTCGGAGAGAAGAAAAGTGGCATATGCGAGTGTTGCCTTTCTTGAAGACGGTGAGGGAGAAGGGGATTCAGCGAAGAGTGAAATGATGGTTGCTTCGTCCGTCAATCTTAAACTGCGGGAGGTCGGATTTTGTGATACGACGGCTCATTACTGCCGCGCTACGACCGGAGTGACTCTCTGCCTGCATACTGCCTTCTAATTTGGTGGATGGCATTTGGGCCCGCGCACTGCATGGCCCGCATGTCGGTGAACAAAAGTATAACGACATTCAGTAGAGGGAGACGTTTCAATGACCTAGGAGGAGCTAGAAGCGGTAGAGTGTCTCCACTGTACTAGTAGTAATTGTTTTTCTGGGTAGCTGTAGAGTGTCTCCATTGTACTAGTAGTAATTGTTTCTCTGGGCCCAAGACAAAATAGCCCATCCACACTAGTAAATAGTAAAATCAATTCAAAAGCCCATATATTTACCAAATTGACGGATGGGTATGTCGAAGAGCAAAAAAAGGAGTTTCAGGTGGGCAAAAGAGCTTCTGAACGTGCCGGGCTTCTATTTACAACATATTGTGGTCATAATCCAGTAAATTTTATGACTCAGGATGTTCATTCTATGGACCTGACCGATCCATTTGACTGTGACTGCCGAAAACAGTGCTGGAGTTAGATGTTGTTGCCCTTTTCAATCTGGTTTTTTTGTAAACCTCATGAACAATTAACCCTCGTGCTTTTGTACAGTTTGTAAGCTGGAGTTAGATGTTCTTGCCCTTTTCAACTCGGCTGTGACTGTCATATTTTCTTTGAAACAAGGCAAATGGCTTGCCATTCGTTTAATTTAGAGTGAAATATTGTAACAAATCCCAACCAAGGGAAATAACATCACTCTCGCCGACTCCTTGAGCTCACTATGCATTACAGAAGCCAAGTGATTATCCCCCACCAGCACCCACAAACTTATTTCGAACTAGCACATCAACTGGGCTGTAAATTTTCATAGGAAAGGCTGCATGACCATGACAGATTTGGATTCTGACATTTGGGACCTGCCAGGAAATAGCCTATCCAAGATGGTGTCGACTTACTAGCCAGTCAACAAACGATTATGCCTACCAGCCGTTGGATTGACATCCAAATCTGTCGTGTATCTTCTATCTCTTGTCTTCTTCTTCCTCCAGCCGCCCAAACCAAACCACCCCGTCGGCTCCGCCTGCTCCCGCCTCCCATGGCTGGTTGCGCCTCCGCCGCCCTACCGTATGTACCCTCCAACGTTGGCCAGTCCCTCCCTCTATTCCCCCACATGTCCTGTTATTCTCCGGCGACGTCAGCCCCAACACGCACCCGCGCCCGAACCAGTCAACCCTCGTACTCCCCTCCGCCTGTGACTGGATCGGCGCTTCTTCAACGGCTCATGTTCGTTCCGTCCGAGGCCTCGCCGTCGTCCTCCACCTTGCGGCCTTGGTTCGCTCGCCATGCGTGGTGCGCCGCCCTCTTGCGTTGTCAACGTCGTCAACAACCGAGAGGAACAAGGAGTTGACTGTACATGGAGAGGATGACAGTAGGGACCCACCAGCGTCATGGCAGTACACAAGCAAGTGCCTCTATGGTACAAGCCCAAAAATATGGTTCCTCCTAATGGTTGGACATCTGGGGCTCATGCCATTGTCCACGTAGTCAATAAACGAGAGAATTACACTACGAGCAGCTGACACCAGGGACCCAGCAAGTCACGCATTTTTTTGAGGAACAAGCAGTTGTTATTTATACTAGTTTTAGCGACGGATCAGGGTAACAACGGGGCTGTGCGGGGGCTGTGGCCCGTCTAGCCAGGGTTTTATTTATGTTTACCACATCATGAGCCCAGTTGTGTTTTTTTCTTGCTGAAAATGGCTAGCCCAGTTCTATTTTTAAAGAAATACCCAAACAAGGCCTACTTGCTTTATCGGCCCTGCTGGGCTACAAATCTTTCAAGACGAGGAGAGTTTCATTCGGTTTGCCCAGAAATGGGTTGTACATTTTTGAAACACATCAAACCGGGAATTAGTTTCAAAAAAATTTCATTACAAGATCTTAAATTCCATTGATTTTTATGCATGGACAATTATTTGGATTTTATATTTATATAAATTATTTTTTAAAGTAGTTTGAATGTGAATCGATATTTCTGGATTAAAAATAGTTGACCGCACCGAAATATGCAAAATTTCATATATTTTTTAACCGTGGCCACAATATGGGGTGTAATGCTAACAAAAAGATGGGCTCCAAAAAAAATCTTAAGAATTAGCAAATGGGCTGTACATTATTAGAAATAATGGCAGATGGGCTGTATGCTGTTTTCCATAGATTTGAGGCTGACTTGTGCGCCTACTACAGGTTGAAGCGTATGCTTTCATAAAAAAGGTTGACGCACACGCAACGCCCTGTCAACTTAGTCAACACACGAGAGCAGTTACTGTTGGATGTCCATCCAACGGCCGTCGTGCTTCTTCAATCTCTGCTCTTCATGCTCAAGCCGCTCAACCAAGCGTCGGCAGGACTGCCTGCTCCCTCCTCCCGCGGCCGGCTATGCTGCCGCACAGGCCTCACGGCCCCACCGTACTCCCATCGCTGGCCTAGCCATCCCTCTACTCACCCACACATGTTGTTATTCTCTGGCGACGGCAGACGAACCAGTAAACCCTCGCACTCCTCCACGTGGGAAACAACTATCGAGTATTCCCTGTCTCCGTGTCGTTCCCTTCCTAGGCCTCGCCGTCGTCCACCGCCCTGGTGCTCTCGGCGCGGCCTGGTCAACATGGTCAATGAACGACATCATTGGAAGTGGACTGTACATGGAGAGGCTGACAGCTGGGTCCACGGCCGCACGCAAGGAAATGCCTCCTTATTACGTGCAAAATAATGATTCCTCCACCTGACAGCTAGGACCCACAGGAAGGGCCTCTGTATTTCGTGAAAAAAACGCTCCCCCCGCTGTCAGGTCGGACCCACCAGCTATATCTTCGCACGCAAGGAAGTGCCTCCTTATTACGCCCAAAAAAATGAATACCCCCCTGCTAGCTAGGACCCACCATATTGTTGGGCTGACTTGTGGGCCTACTAAGTTGACGGGGACTGAGGGCTTTGTCAACTTAGTCAATACTCCAGTGACCATATGATGTCCATCCAACGGCCATAGTGCTTCTTCAACCTCTGGTCTTCTTGCTCCAGCCGCCCAAAGCAGCGCTAGTCGTGCCGCCTGCTCCTGCCTCCCGTGGCCGGCTGTGCTACCGCGGAGGCCTCATCGCCCCCATACTACTCCCACCACTAGCCAGGCCATCCCCCCACTCACCCACACCCCCTGTTATTTTGCGGCGACGGCAGCCTCACACCACAGCCGAACCAGTGAACGCTCGTACTCCTCTCCGCGTGGGCATCCACTGCTGCGTCTTGCCCGGCTCTGCGTCGTCCCCTTCCTAGGCCTCGCCATCGTTCACTGCCGTGGTGCTCTCGGCGCGGTGTGGTCAATGTGGTCAACGACCGACTTCCATCGGAAGAGTACTGTATGTGGAGAGGCTGACAGTTGGGTCCACGGCAGCCGCTAGGAAGTGCCTCCTTATTACGCGAAAAATAACTGTTCCTCCACCTGACAGTGGGGACCCATCAGACGGACCACCAGTATTTTGTGAAAAATCGTTTCCCCCTCACTGCTGGGACCCACCGGACGGGCCACCGTATTTCACAAAAAAAGCATCCCCCCCGCTGTCAGCTCGGACCCACCAGAAGTTCCTCCGTATTATGCACATAAAAAATGAATACTCCCCCGACTAGCTAGGACCCACCTTGGTGGGAGGCTGACTTGTGGGCCTACTAAGTTGACGGGGACGAAGGGCTTTGTCAACTTAGTCAATATGAACAATTCTAGCTCCAGTGACCGTACGATGTCCATCCAACAGCCGTAGTGCTTCTTCAACCTCTGGTCTTCTTTCTCCAGCCGCCCAAAGCAGCACCGGTCGTGTCGCATGCTCCTACCTCCCGTGGCCGGCTGTGCTGCCGCAGAGGCCTCACCACCCCCTACTATTCCCACCGCTGGCCAGGCCCTGCGGCGACGGCAGCCTCACACCGCAGCCGAACTAGTGAAACCTCGTACTCCTCTCCGCGCGGGCTTCCACTTCCGCGTCTTCCCCGGCTCCGTGTCGTCCCCTTCCTAGGCGTCGCTGTCGTCCACCGCCGTGGTGCTCTCCGCGTGGCATGGTCAACGTGGTCAAGGAACGAGTTCCATGGGAAGAGTACTGTACGTGGAGAGGCTGACAGCTGGGTCCACGACCACAGCCCAGTTTTTTTGTGATTTGCCAAGTAAGTCGCTTTGTCACGCCTGTTAGGCTGCAAATCTTTCAAGACGAGGAGAGCTTTCATTCGGCTGGCCGAGAAAATGGCCCATCAGTAATGAGAAATGGGATGTACATTTTTAAAACACATCAGAGCAGCAATTAGTTTCAAATATCTTTTTTTCATTTCAAGATTTTAAATTACATTAATTTTTATGCATGGAGAATTTGTTGGATTTTATATTGATATACATTTATTTTTAAAATCAGTTTGAATGTGAGTCGAAATTTCGGGATTAAAAATAGTTCGGACCACACCGAAATATGCAAAATTTCGTATAATTTTTTAACCGTGGCCACAATATGGGCTGTAATGCTAACAAAAAGAATATGGGCTCGAAAAAAAACCTTAAGAATTACCAAATGGGCTGTAAATTATTAGAAATAATGGCAGATGGGTTGTATGCTGTTTTCCACAGATTTGAGGCTTTCCTAAGAAAAGGTTGACGCACAAGCACTGACTGTTGGATGTCCATCCAACGGCCGTCGTGCTTCTTCAATCTCTGCTCTTCCTGCTCCAGCCGCTCAAACAAGCGCCGGCGGGACTGCCTGCTCCCTCCTCCCCGCGGCCGGCTGTGCTGCCGCGTAGGCCTCACCGCCCCACCGTACTCCCATCGCTGGCCTACCCATCCCTCTACTCACCCACACATGATGTTATTCTCTGGCGACGGCAGACGAACCAGTAAACCCTCATATAGTCGTACTCCCCTCCGCGTGGGAAACAACTACCGAGTCTTCCCTGCCTCTGTATCGTCCCCTTCCTAGGCCTCGCCGTCGTCCACCGCCGTGGTGCTCTCGGCGCGGCGTGGTAAATGACCAACTTTCCTCAGAAGAGTACTGTGCATGGAGACGCTGACAGCTGGGTCCACGGCCGCAGCAAGGAAGTGCCTCCTTATTATGCGCAAAATAATTATTCCTCCACCTGACAGCGGGGACCCACCGGATGGGCCACCGTATTTCGTGAAAAAAATGTTTCCCCCTGCCTGCTGGGACCCACCAGCTACACCTTCACACGCAAGGAAGTGCGTCTGGGCCAAAAACAAAACGATTCGCCCCCCTGACAGCTGGGACCCACCAGCTATATCTTCGCACGCAAGGAAGTGCCTGACAGTCGGGACCCACCTGGTCGAAGCGTACGTAGCGTTGTCATTCTGGCCGCGAACGTGTACGTACATATATACTGGTGGATGTAGAGGCGCGCACGTGTCGTAGTAGATGGGCGCACGTAGCATGTACACGTACGTACAGCGGCCAGGCTGCAAGAAAGAAAATATGGCCATGTATGTGTACATACGGGCAGGGTCTCGAACGCCTACTCGCGCATACGTACGGCCAGGGCTCGTTGACATGCTGGGTTGGAACGGAGAAACAACATCGTCGTTGTGTTCATGGGGAGGCAACGGACCGCGTCGTGTTCATGGGGAGGCAACAGAATGTGTCGTGTTCATTGGGAGGCAATGAAACGCGTGGGAGCCAACCGGCTGGGTCGGAACGGAATGCGTGGTTGTGTTCATCGGGAGGGCTTGGACGGAACAGGCGATGGAAACGAGGCCTGGCGTACCGCACAACGGAGGAAACGGCCTTGTGTTCGACCGACCACGTTCGAAACGGGATCCTGTTCATCGGGAGGGGTCTGGCGTACGGCAAAACGGACGAAACGGACCTCCTACGGTCAAAATGGGGGTCCTGTTGATCGGGAGGGGTGTGGCGTACCGCAAAATGGACGAAACGGACTTGTGTTGGAGCGCTACGGTCGAAACGGGGGTCCTGTTCATCAGGAGGGGTGTGCGTACCGCAAAACAAGACTCCACGGGATACTGTTCATCTCCACCGCCGACCTCCTCCAGCCTCCATGGGCTACCGTCAACCTCCTCCAGCCTCCACAGGCTCTTGTTCATCCAGCCTCCACTGCGCGCTACTCCATCGGCTACTGTTCAACCACCCCTCCACTGTCTACTATTCACCCAGCCCTCCACACCACGGGGTCCTGTTAAACCACCCCTCCACGGGCACCCCTCCACCGTCTACTGTTCATCCAGCCCTCCACCACACCACGGGGTCCTGTTCATCGAGAGGCAACGCCACCGCTCACTGTTCATCCAGCCCCCCCGCAACGCTCACTGTTCATCCCAGAGGCAGCATCGATCGGCTTCAGTTAGCAGCCGTAGTGAAGGAATCACTCGATCGGGTTCAGTTAACAGCCATTGATCGATCGCTCGGGTTCAGTAACACGTAGCCTGCAGTGCAATCGCTCGGGTTCAGTTAGAGCCCAACGCCTCGCTTGGGTTCAGTTAGAGCCAACGCCTCGCACACACACACCTACGTGTACGAGAGAAACGCGCATCGCTCGGCCCCCGACCTCCCACCGTAACCGGGAACTCCCCGGAATTTTCCTCCCCCTCGTTTCTACCATGGTTTTTTCCGTCATGGACGACCCAAAGAATGTCATGCAGCTGCGTCTCCGGCCCACCCAGGACGAAAAGCCCATTTTCTGTCATGATTTTTTGTCATAGAAGTAGGAGCCCACCACATCTATGATGATACCGGGTTTTGTCACAATTATCGTCATAGAAGTGTCATATGTATGACAGAAAAAAAATCGTTCGGCCCAAAATGTCATGGATGTGTCTTTTTTTGTAGTAATAGTAGTAGATGCGGGCAGGAGTCGGTCTACTAATCTTGGATGTGATGCCTATATAATGATCATTGCCTGGATATCTTCATAATTATTTGAGGTTCTATCAATTGCCCAATAGTAATTTGTTTACCCACCGTTTGCTATTCTTCTCGAGAGAAGCCACTAGTGAAACCTATAGCCCCGGGGTCTTCTTTCTCATATTATTAGCCTTTGCGATCTACTTTTTTGTTGCATTTATTTTCAGATCTATTAATCCAAAACCCCAAAAAAAACTTGCTGCAATTTTTCCTTATTTTTTTATTTGGCATTCGATCTATCAATCTACTACAAATTTATCTCACGTCAATTTGCCTATCTTGAGGCGTCGTACCCCGATTGACAACCCCTTTAACACGGCGGGTTGCAAGGATTTGTTATCTGTGTAGGGGTTGTTTATGTTGTGTTGCTTGGTTCTCCTACTGGCTCGATAACCTTGGTTTCATATCTAAGGAAAATATATGCTGCTGTTGTGCTGCATCATCCCTTCCTCTTTGGGGAAATACCGACGTAGCTTCAAGCGACATCAGGTAAGGACTTGGCCTTGTCTTTTCGGATAAGCTTGCCACCATTGTCTTTCCTCTTCTCGTATGGGCCATCCGCAACAAAGTGGCTCACATTGCAACAATTATAGCATGTCCTCACACGTTGCTTCCCTTGGTGCTACTTGAGTTGTTCTTGTTGAAGTTGGGCCTTGAGTTCTTCTTGCACCAAAATTGCCATGAAGCAAGAGCCATGTGCTCATGATATGCATACTTGGTATCTTCAGGGCAACACTCCTCTTCTTCCTCTTCACCCTCTTCTCCCACACTAGCCTTGGCCTTCAAGGCAAGGTTGGGATTCTTTGCTCTTTGATAACGCAACACTGCTTTGTCGGCGGTCTTGTCCAAGATCCTCATTGCCACAAACTCATCCAACACTTCACTTGAGGACAAGGTGTGGAAGTCTGGCCTTTGACGGATGATGGAGGACATGGCCTTATGGTAAGGCATCATGGCCTTGAGAAGCTTGCGCTTGACCCAATTGTCATCTGTATCCTTGCTCCCATGATCTCGGAGTGAGACTGTGAGACTGATTAATCTCCGGTAAAGCTCACGAGGTTCCTCATCTTCATTCATTGCAAACTCATCGGCTTCATCTTGCACCACTTCATAGTTGGAGCGTTGAATGCTTGCGCTTCCCTTATAAATGGAGACAACATGTTGCCATGCTTCCTTGGCCACGGTGAAAGGTCGGAGATGCGCAATATCTTTGGATGGAATTGCATCTTGGATGATAAAGAGAGCGGACTCGTTGAATTGATTATCCGCGGCTTCTCTAGGGGTGAAGTTGCTTGGGTCATGCGGGTAGAAACCTTGCTCAATAATTCTCCAAAGGTTACTGTTACTATGATTTAAATGGCGTTTAAAGCGATAGACCCAAGAGGCAAAATCCTCATTTTTCACAAACTTAGGAGGAGGACCAGCATGATTCAAATGAGTAGAGGGAACCGGTCTGATACGTCTCCAACGTATCTATAATTTTTTATTGTTTATGCTATTATATTATCTGTTTTGGATGTTTAATGGGCTTTAATATGCACTTTTATATTATTTTTGGGACTAACCTATTAACCGGAGGCCTAGTGCCAGTTGCTGTTTTTTGCCTATTTCAGTGTTTTGCAGAAAAGGAATATCAAACGGAATCCAAACGGAATGAAACCTTCGAGGGGATATTTTTTGGAACAAACGCAATCCAGGAGACTTGGAGTAGAGGTCAAGGAAGCAACAAGCCGGCCACGAGGAAGGTCGGCGCGCCCAGGGGGGCCAGGCGCGCCCCCACCCTCGTGGGCCCCTCGTAGCTCCACTGACCTACTTCCTTCACCTATATATACTCTTATACCCTGAAAACATCCAGGGGAGCCACGAAACCACTTTTCCACCACCGCAACCTTCTTTACCCGTGAGATCCCATCTGGGGACCTTTTCGGTGATCTACCGGAGGGGGATTCGATCACGGAGGGATTCTACATCAACACCATAGCCTCTCCGATGATGTGTGAGTAGTTTACCACAGACCTTCGGGTCCATATTTATTAGCTAGATGGGTTCTTCTCTCTCTTTGGTTCTCAATACAAAGTTCTCCTCGATGTTCTTGGAGATCTATTCAATGTAATTCTTTTTTGCGGTGTGTTTGCCGAGATCCAATGAATTGTGGGTTTATGATTAAGATTATCTATGAAAAATATTTGACTCTTCTCTGAATTCTTATATGCATGATTTGATATCTTTGCATGTCTCTTCGAATTATCAGTTTGGTTGCCCTACTAGATTGATCTTTGTTGTAGTGGGATAAGTGCTTAGCTTTGGGTTCAATCTTGCGGGGTCCTTTCCCAGTGATAACAGGGACAGCAAGGCACGTATTGTATTCTTGCCATCGAGGATAAAAAGATGGGGTTTATATCATATTGCTTGAGTTTATCCCTCTACATCATGTCATCTTGCCTAATTTGTTACTCTGTTCTTATGAACTTAATACTCTAGATGCATGATGGATAGAGGTCGATGTGTGGAGTAATAGTAGTAGATGCAGAATCGTTTCGGTCTACTTGGCACGGACATGATGCCTATGTTCATGATCATGCCTAGATATCATCTTAACTATGCACTTTTCTATCAATTGCTCGGCAGTAATTTGTTCACCCACCGTAATTTATGCTATCTTGAGAGAAGCCACTAGTGAAACATATGGCCCCCGAGTCTATTTTACATCATATAAGTTTCCGATCTACAATTCTAGTTTACTATTTATTTTGCAATCTTTATTTTTCCAATATATACAACAAAAATACCAAAAATATGTATCTTATTATCTTTATCAGATCTCACTTTTGCAAGTTGCCATGAAGGGATTGACAACCCTTTATCGCGTTGGTTGCAAGGTTCTTATTTGTTTGTGCAGGTACTAGGCAACTTGCGTGTAGTCTCCTACTGGATTGATACCTTGGTTCTCCAAAACTGAGGGAAATACGTATGCTAGTTTGCTGCATCACCCTTTCCTCTTCAAGGGAAAACCAACGCATGCTCAAGAGGTAGCAAGAAGGATTTCTGTTGCCGTTGCCGGGGAGATCTACACTCAAGCCAAGACATACCAAGTACCCATCACAAACTCTTATCCCTCGCAGTACATTATTTGCCATTTGCCTCTCGTTTTCCTCTCCCCCACTTCACCCTTGCCATTTTATTCGCCTCTTTTCTGTTTGCCCTTCTTCCGTTCGCCTTCTTTCGCTTGCCTCTTGTGTGATTGTGTGTTGGATTGATTGTTTGTCACGATGGCTCAAGATAATACTAAATTATGTAACTTCTCCAATACCAACAACAATGATTTTATTAGCACTCCGATTGCTCCTCTTACCGATGCTAAATCTTGTGAAATTAATACTGCTTTGCTGAATCTTGTCATGAAAGATCAATTTGTTGGCCTTCCTAGCGAAGATGTTACTACCCATCTAAACAACTTTGTTGATTTATGTGATATGCAAAAGAAGAAAGATGTCGATAATGATATCGTTAAATTGAAGCTATTTCCGTTTTCGCTTAGAGATCGTGCTAAAACTTGGTTCTCTTCTTTGCTAAAAATAGTATTGATTCATGGAATGAGTGCAAAGATGCTTTTATCTCTAAGTATTTTCCTCCCATTAAGATCATCTCTCTTAGAAACGATATTATGAATTTTAAGCAACTTGATCATGAGCATGTTGCACAAGCTTGGGAGCGGATGAAATTAATGATATGTAATTGCCCTACACATGGTTTGAATTTATGGATGATTGTACAGAATTTTTATGCTAGATTGAATTTTGCTTCTAGAAATCTTTTAGATTCGGCCGCGGGAGGCACTTTTATGGAAATCACTTTAGGAGAAGCTACTAAACTCCTAGATAATATTATGGTTAATTATTCTCAATGGCACACCGAAAGATCTACTAGTAAAAAAGTCCATGCGATAGAAGAGATTAATGTTTTGAGTGGAAAGATGGATGAACTTATGAAATTGTTTGCTAATAAGAGTGTTTCTTCTGATCCTAATGATATGATTTTGTCCACTTTGATTGAGAATAATAATGAATATATGGATGTGAATTTTGTTGGTAGGAACAATTAAGGTAACAACGTGTATAGAGGAAATTTTAACTCTAGGCCATTCCCAAGTAATTCCTCTAATAATTATGGTAATTTCTACAACAACTCTTATGGAAATTTTAATAAGATGCCCTCTGATTTTGAGACTAGTGTTAAAAAATTTATGAATTCGCAAAAGAATTTCAATGCTTTGCTTGAAGAAAAATTGCTTAAGATTGATGAGTTGGCTAGGAACGTGGATAGAATTTCTCTTGATGTTGATTCTTTGAAACTTAGATCTATTCCACCTAAGCATGATATCAATTAGTCTCTCAAAGCCAAGAGAATTTCCATTGATGAGTGCAAAGAAAGAACCGCTAGGATGCGTGCTAAGAAAGATTGCTTTGTGAAAGCATGTTCTTCTAGTTTTCATGAAAATAATGATGAAGATCTAAAAGTGATTGGTGTGTCTCCTATTAAATCTTTGTTTGCCAATATGAATCTTGTTAAACATGGGTCTGGAGATGAGTCAACTTTAGTTAAAAAGCGTCCCAATGATTCGGAGTTTTTAGATCTTGATGCAAAAATTGGTAAAAGTGGGATTGAAGAGGTCAAAACTTTACATAGAAATGAACCAACTATTTTGGATTTGAAGGAATTTAATTATGATAATTGCTCTTTGATAGATTGTATTTCCTTGTTGCAATCCGTGTTAAATGCTCCTCATGCTTATGATCAAAACAAAGCTTTTACTAAACACATCGTTGATGCTTTGATGCAATCTGATAAAGAAAAGCTTGAACTAGAAGTTTCTATCCCCAGAAAACTTTATGATGAGTGGGAACCTACTATTAAAATTAAAATTAAAGATTATGAATGCTATGCTTTATGTGATTTGGGTGCTAGTGTTTCCACGATTCCAAAAACTTTGTGTGATGTGTTAGGTTTCCGTTAAACAATATCGCTTGTCGGGAGGCATCCCAATTTTATTTTTGTTCCTTACTTTTTGTTCCTATTTAGTAATAAATAAATCATCTATCCTCTGTTATGATTGTGTTTTTTATGTTTTATTTAGTGTTTGTGCCAAGTAAAACCTTTAGGATCTTCTTGGGTGATTGTTATTTGATCTTGCTGTAAAAAACAGAAAGTATGCGCTCACGAGAATAATTTTCATTTTTTACCAGAGAGCGATAAAATACTGATTCCAAGTGCAGTAGATCAATATACAAATTATTTACGATTGCTATAGAAGTATTCGAAACCTACAGATTGCTACAGACTGTTCTGTTTTTGACAAATTCTGTTTTTCGTGTGTTGTTTGCTTATTTTGATGAATCTATGGCTAGTATCGGGGGGTATGAACCATAGAGAAGTTGGAATACAGTAGGTTTAACACCAATATAAATAAAGAATGAGTCTATTACAGTACCTTAAAGTGGTGGTTTGTTTTCTTATACTAACGGAGCTCATGAGAATTTCTGTTGAGTTTTGTGTTGTGAAGTTTTCAAGTTTTTGGGTAAATATTTGATGGATTTTGGAATAAGGAGTGGCAATAGCCTAAGCTTGGGGATTCCCAAGGCACCCCAAGGTAAGATTCAAGGACAACCAAAAGCCTAAGCTTGGGTATGCCCCGGAAGGCATCCCCTCTTTCGTCTTCGTCTATAGGTCACTTTACTTGAGGTTATATTTTTATTCACCACATGATATGTGTTTCCCTTGGAGCGTCTTGTATGATTTGAGTCTTTTATTTTTAGTTTACCACAATCATCCTTGCTTTACACACCCTGTTGGAGAGACACACATGAATCGGAATTTAATATAATACTCTATGTGCTTCACTTATATCTTTTGAGCTAGATAAATTTTGCTCTAGTGCTTCACTTATATCTTTTTAGAGCATGGTGGTGGTTTTATTATTTATCTCTCTTGCTTCACTTATATTATTTTGAGAGTCCTTTAGAACAGCATGGTAATTTGCTTTGGTTATGAAATTAGTCCAAATATGATAGGCATCCAAGATGGGTATAATAAAAAACTTTCATGTAAAGTGCATTGAATACTATGAGAAGTTTGAATACTTGATGATTGTTTTGAGATATGAAGATGGTAATATTAGAGTCTTGCTAGTTGAGTAGTTGTGAATTTGAGAGATACTTGTGTTAAAGTTTGTGATTCCCGTAGCATGCACGTATGGTGAACCGTTATGATGAAGTCGGAGCATGGTTTATTTATTGATTGTCTTCCTTATGAGTGGCGGTTGGGGACGAGCGATGGTCTTTTCCTACCAATCTACCCCCCTAGGAGCATGCACATAGTAATTTGTTTCGATAACTAATAGATTTTTGCAATAAGTATGTGAGTTCTTTATGACTAATGTTGAGTCCATGGATTATACGCACTCTCACCGTTCCACCATTGCTAGCCTCTCTAGTACCACGCAACTTTCGCCGGTACCATAAACCCACCATATATCTTCCTCAAAACAACCACCATACCTACCTATTATGGCATTTCCATAGCCATTCTGAGATATATTGCCATGGAACTTTCCACCGTTCCGTTTATTTATGACACGCTTCATCATTGTCATATTGCTTTGCATGATCATGTAGTTGACATCGAATTTGTGGCAAAGCCACCGTTCATAATTCTTTCATACATGTCACTCTTGATTCATTGCACATGCCGGTACACCGCCGGAGGCATTCACATAGAGTCTTATTTTGTTCTAAGTATCGAGTTGTAATTCTTGAGTTGTAAGTAAATAAAGTGTGATGATCATCATTATTAGATCATTGTCTCATGTGAGGAAAGAATGATGGAGACTATGATTCCCCCACAAGTCGGGATGAGATTTCGGACGAAAACAAAAAAATGAGAGAAAAAGAGAGAAGGGGCAATGCTACTATCCTTTTTCCACACTTGTGCTTCAAAGTAGCACCATGATCTTCATGATAGAGAGTCTCCTATTTTGTCACTTTCATATACTAGTGGGAATTTTTCATTATAGAACTTGGCTTGTATATTCCAATGATGGGCTTCCTCAAAATGCCCTAGGTCTTCGTGAGCAAGCGAGTTGGATGTACACCCACTTAGTTTCTTTTGTTGAGCTTTCATACACTTATAGCTCTATTCATCTGTTGCATGGCAATCCCTACTCACTCACATCGATATCTATTGATGGGCATCTCCATAGCCCGTTGATACGCCTAGTTGATGTGAGACTATCTTCTCCTTTTTGTCTTCTCCACAACCACCATTATATTCCACCTATAGTGCTATGTCCATGGCTCATGCTCATGTATTGCGTG
The DNA here is from genome assembly GCF_002162155.2 of Triticum dicoccoides. Lineage (NCBI taxonomy): Eukaryota > Viridiplantae > Streptophyta > Magnoliopsida > Poales > Poaceae > Triticum > Triticum dicoccoides. Next base: position 561,165,381 of record NC_041386.1, on the reverse strand, counting down.
AAGATTGAAAAAGTTTGAGAACATCAAAAGTATGAAACAATTGCTTGGCTTGTCATCAGGGTTGTGCATGATTTAAATATTTCGTGTGATGAAGATAGAGCATAGCCAGACTATATGATTTTGTAGGGATAGCTTTCTTTGGCCATGATATTTTGAGAAGACATGATTGCTTTATTAGTATGCTTGAAGTTTTATTATTTTTATGTCAATATTAAACTTTTGTCTTGAATCTTTCGGATCTGAATATTCATGCCACAATAAAGAAAATTACATTGAAAATTATGTTAGGTAGCATTCCACATCAAAAATTCTGTTTTTTTCATTTACCTACTCGAGGACGAGCAGGAATTAAGCTTGGGGATGCTGATACGTCTCCAGCGTATCTATAATTTTTGATTGTTCCATGCTATTATAATATCCGTTTTGGATGTTTAGTGGGCTTTAATATGGACTTTTATATTATTTTTGGGACTAACCTATTAACCGGAGGCCCAGTGCCAGTTGCTGTTTTTTTGCCTATTTCAGTTTTTCGCAGAAAAGGAATATCAAACGCAATCCAGGAGACCTGGAGTAGAGTTCAAGGAAGTAACGAGGCGGCCACGAGGTAGGGCGGCGCGCCCCCACCCTCGTGGGCCCCTCTGTTAGAAATATTCCCTAGAGGCAATAATAAAATGGTTATTATTATATTTCTTTGTTCATGATAATTGTCTATTGTTCATGCTATAATTGTGTTATCCGGAAATCGTAATGCATGTGTGAATACATAGACCACAACACATCCCTAGTGAGCCTCTAGTTGACTAGCTCGTTGATCGAAAGATAGTCATGGTTTCCTGACTATGGACATTGGATGTCATTGATAACGGGATCACATCATTAGGAGAATGATGTGATGGACAAGACCCAATCCTAAGCATAGCTCAAAGATCGTTTAGTTCATTTGCTATAGCTTTTCCGAATGTCAAGTATCATTTCCTTAGACCATGAGATTGTGCAACTCCCGGATACCGTAGGAGTGCTTTGGGTGTGCCAAACGTCACAACATAACTGGGTGACTATAAAGGTACACTAAAGGTATCTCTGAAAGTGCCTGTTGGGTTGGCACGAATAGAGACTGGGATTTGTCACTCCGCATGACGGAGAGGTATCTCTGGGCCCACTCGGTAATGCATCATCATAATGAGCTCAATGTGACCAAGTGGTTGATCATGGGATCATGCATTACGGTACGAGTAAAGTGACTTGCCGGTAACGAGATTGAACGAGGTATTGGGATACCGACGATCGAGTCTTGGGCAAGTAACGTATCGATTGACAAAGGGAATTGTATACGGGATTGATCGAATCCTCGACATGGTGGTTTATCCGATGAGATCATCAAGGAGCATGTGGGAGCCAACATGGGTATCCAGATCCCGCTGTTGTTTATTGACCGGAGAGTCATCTCGGTCATGTCTGCGTGTCTCCCGAACCCGTAGGGTCTACACACTTAAGGTTTGGTCACGCTAGGGTTGTTGAGATATTAGTATACGGTAACCCGAAAGTTGTTCGAAGTCCCGGATGAGATCCCGGACGTCACGAGGAGTTCCGGATTGGTCCGGAGGTGAAGATTTATATATAGGAAGTCAAGTTTCGGCCATCGGGAAGGTTTTCGGGGTAATCGGTATTGTACCGGGACAACTGGAAGGGTCCCGGGGGTCCACCGGGTGGGGCCACCTATCCCGGAGGGCCCCATGGGCTGAAGTGGGAGGTGAACCAGCCCCAGATGGGCTGGTGCGCCCCCCCATGGGCCTCCTCTGCGCCTAGGGTTGGAAACCCTAGGGGTGGGGGCGCCCCACTTGGCTTGGGGGGCACTCCACCCCCCTTGGCCGCTGCCCCCCTTGGAGATTCAATCTCCTAGGGCCGGCGCCCCCCTAGGGGTCATATAAATAGTGGGGGGAGGGAGGGCAGCCGCACCCTAGCCCCTGGCGCCTCCCTCTCCCTCCCGTGACACTCCTCCTTCTCCCTGAGCTTGGCGAAGCCCTGCCGAGATCACCGTTGCTTCCACCACCACGCCGTCGTGCTGCTGGATCTTCATCAACCTCTCCTTCCCCCTTGCAGGATCAATTTGGAGGAGACGTCTTCCCAACCGTATGTGTGTTGAACATGGAGGTGCCGTCCGTTCGGCGCTAGGTCATCGGTGATTTGGATCATGACGAGTACGACTCCATCAACCCCATTCTCTTGAACGCTTCCGCGCGCGATCTACAAGGGTATGTAGATGCACTCCCCTCTCCCTCATTGCTAGATGACTCCATAGATTGATCTTGGTGATGCCTAGAAAATTTTAAAATTCTGCTACGTTCCCCAACACCCTCGTAGCTCCACCGACCGACTCCCTTCGCCTATATATACTCTTATACCCTGAAAACATCCAGGGGAGCCACAGAACCACTTTTCCACCACCGCAACCTTCTGTACCCGTGAGATCCCATCTGGAGACCTTTTCCAGTGATCTCCCGGAGGGGGATTCAATCATGGAGGGCTTCAACATCAACACCATAGCCTCTCTGATGATGTGTGAGTAGTTTACCACAGACCTTCGGGCCCATTGGTATTAGCTAGATGTCTTATTCTCTCTCTTTGGTTCTCAATACAAAGTTCTCCTTGATGTTCTTGGAGATCTATTTGATGTAATTCTTTTTGCAGTGTGTTTGCCGAGATCCGATGAATTGTGGGTTTATGATTAAGATTATGAACAATATTTGATTCTTCTCTGAATTCTTATATGCATGATTTGATATCTTTGCAAGTCTCTTCGAATTATCAGTTTGGTTTGGCCTACTAGATTGATCTTTCTTGTAATAGGAGAAGTACTTAGCTTTGGGTTCAATCTTGCAGTGTCCTTTCCCAGTGACAGCAGGGGCAGCAAGGCACGTATTGTATTGTTGCCATCGAGGAGAAAAAGATGGGGTTTATATCATATTGCTTGAGTTTATCCCTCTACATCATGTCATCTTGCCTAATGCGTCACTCTGTTCTTATGAACTTAATACTCTAGATGCATGTTGGATAGTGTTCGATGTGTGGAGTAATAGTAGTAGATGCAGAATCGTTTCGGTCTACTTGACACGGACGTGATGCCTATGTTCATGATCATGCCTAGATATCATCATAACTATGCGCTTTTCTATCAATTGCTCGGCAGTAATTTGTTCACCCACCGTAATTTATGCTATCTGGAGAGAAGCCACTAGTGAAACCTATGCCCCCCGGGTCTATTTTACATCATATAAGTTTCCGATCTACAATTTTAGTTTACTATTTATTTTGCAATATTTATTTTCCAATCTATACAAAAAATACCAAAAATATTTATCTTATTATCTTTATCAGATCTCTCTTTTGCAAGTGGCCGTGAAGGGATTGAAAACCCCTTTATCACGTTGGTTGCAAGGTTCTTATTTGTTTGTGCAGGTACGAGGACACTTGCGTGTATTCTCCTACCGGATTGATACCTTGGTTCTCAAAAACTGAGGGAAATACTTACGCTACTTTGTTGCATCACCCTTTCCTCTTCAAGGGAAAACCAACGCATGCTCAAGAGGTAGCATGGTCCTCCATAAGTAAGTGGAGGTTCAACATGGGCAAAGGTGCCATTTCCACTTCCACCACTAGATGAAGGAACTTTGTCACTAGTAGCTCCCCCCTTGTCGGAGTTAGCATCCGTCACCTTGTTAGCAGGATCACCCACTTTCATTGGTGCAGTGGATAATTTAAGGCCTTCTAAAAACTTGTTGAACATGCCTTCAACCTCGGTCGTCATGGAGGTTTTCAATGTGTCCAATGTCGCATTGAACTCCTCGCGAGAGACCAAGGATCCCCCATTGGGCATAGATGAGGACGGAATCACACCGGGGTGCTCCTCCTCACCGTCTATGGTGTCAGGCATACTCTTCGGACGACAAAGTCCTTAATGAAGAGATGAGGCTCTGATACCAATTGAAAGGATCGATATAGTCGACTAGAGGGGGTGAATAGACAACTAACAATTTTTAGCTTTTCTTTACCAAGTTAAACAGTGCATCAAAGTAGGTTGTCTAGATATGCAACTAGGTGGGCAACCTATATGATGCAACAACAACAAACACACAAGCAATCAAGGGATACAACTCAATACAAGCTTGCACAAGTAAAAGTGAGAGATAACCAAGAGTGGAGCCAGTGGAGACGAGGGTGTGTTACCGAAGTTCCTTCCCTTTGAGAGGAAGTACGTCTCCGTTGGAGTGGTGTGGAGGCACGATGCTCCCCAAGAAGCCACTAGGGCCACCGTATTCTCCTCACGCCCTCACACAACATGAGATGCCGTGATTCCACTATTGGTGCCCTTGAAGGCGGCGACCGAACCTTTACAAACAAGGTTGGGGCTCTCCCCACAACTGAATTGGAGGCTCCCAATGAAACCACAGAGGTTCACCATAATGGAATGTGGATCCAAGGTGACCTCAACCGTCTAGGGTGCTCAAACACCCAAGAGTAACAAAATCCACACAAGAAAGTATGGGGGAATCAAATATCCTTTGGTGGAAGTGTAGATCTAGGTCTCCTCCCTCAATCCCTAGCAAATCAACAATTTTGAGTGGCTAGAGAGAGAGATCGGGAAAGAAAGCTTGAAGCGCATTAATGGTGGAGAGAGAGAGGAAAGAGGTGAAGGAGGTAGGTGGAAGAACCTCCTTTATATAGGAAACCCTAAATTCCAACCGTTACTGCGAAAACAGCACTACAGCGGTACAACCACTCCTCGGCCCGGTACAACCGGGACTCAGGGTATACTACAGAAACCCTAACAGGCGGTACAACCGGACACTCGAGCGGTTGTGCCGGTTAACAAGATCAACTAGAACAGCTACTCGTCTATCACCCAACAACCACTACAAAATAGAAGGGAGACACCCTAGTGAGCGGTGGTTGAGCGATAGTGGGCCGGAACTACCGCCTGCCCCTAGTAATAGCAGCGGCTAAGTCCTAAGCGGTAGGTTGGCTACTACCGCCCAAGTACTGCCCCAATACAGAGGCTAGTCTGGTTGTTGGGCGGTACCTGGCCGGTACAACCGCCAAGGACGCAACACCCAGTGCTTTTGAGCATGGTGGCGGTACCACCGCCCTGGGGCAGTGGTACAACCGCTCTGGCGACACTAGGCAGTCCAACCCCTGGGTATCACCCCTGGGGCGGTGGTTAGGCCGGTTGTCAGTGTCAAAACCGGCGGATCTCGGGTAGGGGGTCCCAAACTGTGCGTCCAGGATCGATGGTAACAGGAGACGGGGGACACGATGTTTACCCAGGTTCGGGCCCTCTCTATGGAGGTAATACCCTACTTCCTGCTTGATTGTCTTGATTAATATGAGTACTACAAGAGTTGATCTACCACGAGATTGTAATGGCTAAACCCTAGAAGTCTAGCCTATGTGAATATGGTAATGAGTATATGTGTGATGTCCTCTCCGGACTATCCCCTTCGGTTTATATAGACACCGAGGGGATCTAGGGTTTACATGGAGTCGGTTACATAATAAGGAATCTTCGGTCGCCAAGCTTGCCTTCCACGCCAAGTAGACTCCAATCCGGACACGGTGCAGTCTTCGGCCTTCATGTCTTCACAGCCCATCAGCCGGCCCATGGATAATAGCCCGGACGCCCGAGGACCCCTTAGTCCAGGACTCCCTTAGTAGCCCCTGAACCTGGCTTCAATGAAGAGGAGTCCGACGCGCAGATTTTCTTCGGCATTGCAAGGCGGGTTCCCCTCCTTCCGAACTCCAAGATAGTCTTTGGATGCGATGATTGCATCCGGACCTATAATCCACACCATACACAACCACAGAGAGAATATATATTACACGAGTTCTATTCACTGACAGCTTTTTACAGCATGACATCACGTCCGCCTGGTCATAATTTCGAACTGCTTTTCTTTTGACATTCCACGTTCCGAGACGCGGTTGCTACTAGCACGTCTTGTCGAAGCAGAGATCGGGTCCCCTTATTGCGGGATTCTCATCAATGTGGGCATGGCTGGCCCAACCGTGCCGTTTGCACGGCCCTTGGGAATAGGCGAGTTTAAGGCGAGTGGGGAGGCGCTTGACTTTCACGGCCTTTATAAGGGGGTTAGGATCCCCTTTCTTTACCCGCACCTTGGTTCCTCCTCAGCCCTTCCGTCCCTGAGCTCCAACGCCCAAGCCTTAGCTTTTCCCTTATTCGAGAAAGCACTCCAAAGATGTCCGGATCCGGAGCTGGGGGTAAGTGGATGGCCTCGTCCTTTAAGAAGAAGGATATCAAGGAGCTCCGGGAGGCCGGATATCTGGCCAAGGAGATCGCTCATCGACTCCCGGCCAAGGGACAGATCGTCCCTACTCCCGAGCCCCACGAGAGGGTTGTGTTTCTCATACATTTCATCCGCGGGCTGGGGTTCCCTCTTCATCCATTCGTCCGTGGGTTGATGTTCTACCACGGGCTGGATTTTCATGACCTAGGCCCCAACTTTATCCTCAATATTTCGGCATTTATCGTCGCTTGTGAGGCCTTTCTCCGCATCCCGCCTCACTTCGGCATGTGGCTAAAGACCTTCAATGTGAGGCTGAAAGTAGTGCGCGGCCAACAAGCAGAGTGCGGAGGCGCTATGGTGGGCAAGATGCCCAACGTCACCTGGCCTGAAGGCTCATTTGCAGAGACAGCGAAGGGGTGGAAATCGGGGTGGTTCTACATCACCGAGCCGCGCGATGCTGACTGGGCGGCGGCCCCCGAATTCCGATCCGGAATCCCGATGCGGCTCACCTCCTGGAAAGAGAGGAGCCATAGTCAAGCACGTCGGTTAAGTCATCGACGGTGGCTATGAAGTGGGTGGCGGGTTGGAAGTAAAATTCCTCATCATCTGTCTCTAGCTCGAACCAGACATAGTTCGGCTATGAGTCCTTCTCCAAGGACAAATTCTTTAAAGATTTTAGCGCGTCACCCAAAGGCAAGTGCTGGAAAACGTCAGCGGCACTGAACTCGAAGATCGATAACCGATCTAGCTCGGTGTCCGCGGGTGTACACAGTCCGGAACTTATAGCCGTAGATGAGTCTGAAGTTCCATTAAAGAGAATATTGCAGGGCGTCGAGTCCATGTGCGGCTCCAATGCCACAGACTCTGAGGCCTCGGATGGCTCGATCTGCTTCGGCTCTAAGGTCGTTGCAGACGCAGGAACCATCTCCTCGGTGTGATCCGATGACAGATTTAAGTTACGTTCATCGGGATGAGGGGGAGCGATCGCCGCGGGCTCAAATCCCTCGAAGATCAAGTCTCCACGGATATCCACGACGTAGTTGAAGCTTCCGAATCCGACCTGATGGCCAGGGGCATAGCTGTCGATCTGCTCCACATGGCCAAGCGAGTTGCCCCGCAGTATGAAGCCGCCGAATACGAAGATCTGTCCGGGGAGGAAGGTTCCTCCCTGGACAGTGTCATTATTGACGATTGAAGGGGGCATCGAACCTTTTGTTGATGGCATAGTGGAACTCTCAATGAAAGCACCAATGTCGGTGTCAAAACCGGTGGATCTCGGGTAGGGGGTCCCGAACTATGCGTCTAGGATCGATGGTAACAGGAGACGGGGGACACGATGTTTACCCAGGTTCGGGCCCTCTCTATGGAGGTAATACCCTACTTCCTGCTTGATTGATCTTGATTAATATGAGTATTACAAGAGTTGATCTACCACGAGATCGTAATGGCTAAACCCTAGAAGTCTAGCCTATGTGAATATGGTAATGAGTATATGTGTGATGTCCCCTTCGGACTATCCCCTTCGGTTTATATAGACACCGAGGGGATCTAGGGTTTACATGGAGTCGGTTACATAAGAAGGAATCTTCGGTCGCCAAGCTTTCCTTCCACGCCAAGTAGAGTCCAATCCGGACACGGTGCAGTCTTCGGCCTTCATGTCTTCACAGCCCATCAGTCCGGCCCATGGATAACAGGCCGGATGCCCGAGGACCCCTTAGTCCAGGACTCCCTCACTGGTACCATAGGTCAGCGGTATAACCGCTCGAGTGAGCAGTACAACCGCTGAGAGTTCACAACAACACTTGAAATGGAGAACTCTCTCTCAAAGAATAAATGGAAGGTGAGGGTGGGTGAGAGAAGTGTGTACGTGAAAAGATGCACCCAAAGCCTTCCGATGTGGATTCCCTCTTAATAGTATGGGTTTCCTATGACCAACAGTATAAACACGTAGAAAAACACCGTCTTCGATCTTTTCCTTCTAGAGAGAATGATTAATTGATCCATACCTAAACACCGAGAACCTGAAGCACATATCACATAATTAGACCAAGAGAGAGTTGTCATCATCATCCAAAACACAAAGATGAGAAATGACCTAACACAAGTAGACTGACTCCTACGTGCATCTACTACTATTACTCCACCCATCGACCGCTATCCAGCATGCATCTAGAGTATTAAGTTCATAAAGAACGGAGCAACGCCTTAAGCAAGATGACATAATGTAGGCAAAGTAAACTCAATTAATATGAATAAACCCCATCTTTTTATCCTTAATGTCAATGATACAAATACGTGTCATGTTCATTTCTGTCACTAGGATTGAGCACCGCAAGATCGAACCCATCACAAAGCACCTATCCCATTGCAAGAAAAATCAATCTAGTTGGTCAAACCAAATTAATAGATCTGAGAGAAATACAAAGCTATAACTATTGGGGAACGTAGCAATAATTCAAAATTTTCCTACGTGTCACCAAGATCAATCTAGGAGATACTAGCAACGAGAGAGAGGGAGTGCATCTTCATACCCTTGAAGATCGCCAAGCAGAAGTGTTCAAGAGAATGGGGTTGATGCAGTCATACTCGTCGTGATCCAAATCACCGATGATCCTAGTGCCGAACGGATGGCACCTCCGCGTTCAACACATGTATGGGACGGAGAGATGTCTCCTCCTTCTTGATCCAGCAAGGGGAGAGGAGAGGTTGATGGAGATCCAGCAACACGACGGCGTGACGGTGGAAGCAGCGGGATCTCGGCAGGGCTTCGCCAAGCACCAACGAGAGGGAGAGGTGTCACGGAGGGAGGGGAGGCACCAGGGACTTGGGTGCGGCTGCCCTCCCTCCCTCCCCACTATATATAGGACCCCTAGGGGGGCGCCGGCCCTAGGAGATCCAATCTCCAAGGGAGGGCAGCGGCCAAGGGGGGACTTGCCCCCCAAGTCAGGTGGGGCGCCACCCACCCCTAGGGTTTCCAACCCTAGGCGCAGGGGAGGCCCATGGGGGGCGCACCAGCCCACCAGGGGCTGGTTCCCCTCCCACTTCAGCCCATGGGGCCCTCCGGGATAGGTGGCCTCACCCGATGGACCCCCGGGACCCTTCCGGTGGTCCCGTACAATACCGATTACCCCCGAAACTTTCCCGATGGCCGAAACTGGACTTCCTATATATATATATATCTTCACCTCCGGACCATTCCGGAACTCCTCGTGATGTCCGGGATCTCATCCGGGACTCCGAACAACTTTTGGGTTACCGCATACTAATATCTCTACAACCCTAGCGTCACCGAACCTTAAGTGTGTAGACCCTACGGGTTCGGGAGACACGCAGACATGACCGAGACGACTCTCCGGTCAATAACCAACAGCGGGATCTGGATACCCATGTTGGCTCCCACATGTTCCACGATGATCTCATCGGATGAACCACGATGTCGAGGATTTAATCAATCCCGTATACAATTCCCTTTGTCAATCGGTACGATACTTGCCCGAGATTCGATCGTCGGTATTCGGATACCTGGTTCAATCTCGTTACTGGCAAGTCTCTTTACTCGTTCCGTAACACATCATCCCGTGATCAACTCCTTGGTCACATCGTGCACATTATGATGATGTCCTACCGAGTGTGCCCAAAGATACATCTCCGTTTACATGGAGTGACAAATCCCAGTCTTGATTCGTGCCAACCCAACAGACACTTTCGGAGATACCCGTAGTGCACCTTTATAGCCACCCAGTTACGTTGTGGCATTTGGTGCACCCAAAGCATTCCTACGGTATCCGGGAGTTGCACAATCTCATGGTCTACGGAAATGATACTTGACATTAGAAAAGCTTTAGCAGATGAACTATACGATCTTCTGCTAGGCTTAGGATTGGGTCTTGTCCATCACATCATTCTCCTAATGATGTGATCCCGTTATCAATGACATCCAATATCCATGGTCAGGAAACCATGACCATCTATTGATCAACGAGCTAGTCAACTAGAGGCTTACTAGGGGCATGTTGTGGTCTATGTATCCACACATGTATTACAGTTTCTGGTTAATACAATTATAGCATGAACAATAGGCAATTATCATGAACAAGGAAATACAATAATAACCATTTTATTATTGCCTCTAGGGCATATTTCCAACAGTCTCCCACTTGGACTAGAGTCAATAATCTAGTTCACATCACTATGTGATTGCAATGAATCCAACACCCATGGGGTTTGTTCATATCTTGCTTGTGAGAGAGGTTTATTAGTTAATGAGTCTGAAACCTTTCAGATCCATGTGTGCTTTACAAATCTCTATGTCATCTTGTAGATGCAGCTACCACGTGCTACTTGGAGCTATTCCAAATAACTGTTCTACTATACGAACCCGATTTAGTACTCAGAGTCATCCGGATTAGTGTCAAAGTTTGCATCGACGTAACCCTTTACGACGAACTCTTTTACCACCTCCATAACCGAGAAAATTCCTTAGTCCACTAGTTACTAAGGATAAGTTCGATCGCTGTCGTGTGATCCATTCCTGGATCACTCTTGTACCCCTTGACTGACTCATGGCAAGGCACACTTCAGGTGTGGTACACATCATAGCATACTGTAGAGCCTACGTCTAAAGCATAGGGGACGACCTTCGTCCTTTTTCTCTCTTCTGCTGTGGTCAGGTCTTGAGTCTTACTCAATATTCACACGTTGTAACACAGCTAAGAACTCCTTCTTTGCTGATCTATTTTGAACTCCTTCAAAATCTTGTAACGGTATGTATTCATTCGAAAGTACTATTAAGCGTTTTTGATCTATCCTTATAGATCTTGATGCTCAATGTTCAAGTAGCTTAATCTAGATTTTCCATTGAAAAACACTTTTCAAATAACCCTGCATGCTTTCCAGAAATTCTACATCATTTCTGATCAACAATATGTTAACAACATATACTCATCAAAAATTCTATAGTGCTCCCACTCACTTCTTTGGAAATACAAGTTTCTCATAAACTTTGTATAAACCCAAAATCTTTGATCATCTCATCAAAGCGTACATTCCAATTCCGAGATGCTTACTCCAGTCCTTAGAAGGATTGCTGGAGCTTTGCATACTTGTTAGCATCTTTCAGGATTGACAAAACCTTCTGGTTGTATCACATTCAACCTTTCCTCAAGAAAAACGTCGATGAAACAATGTTTTGACATCCTATCTGCAAGATTTCATAAATAATGCAGTAACTGCTAACATAATTCCAACAGACTCTTAGCATCGCTACGAGTGAGAAAGTCTCATCGTAGTCAACTCATTTGAACTTGTCGGAAAACATCTTAACGTCAAGTCGAGCTTTCTTAATCGTGACACTTACCATCATTGTCTGTCTTCCTTTGAAAATCCATCTGCACCCAACAGCCTTACGACCATCAAGTAGTTCTTCCAAAGTCTATACTTTGTTTTTATACATGGATCCTCTCTCGGGTTTTATGGCCTCAAGCCATTCGTCGGAATCCGAGCCCACCATCGCTTCTCCATAGCTCACAGGTTCATCGTTTTTTTTGACCTGAAACTGTAGGGTATAGACCCCACAGTAATTTTATTGCTCCACAAGAAAAGGTACAAATGTACACAATTTACAAGGTCTAACAGACCCAAAAAGAAAAAGAAAGAAAGCATGGGACTCACCTCAAGGAGGCAAAAAGGAAATCCATCTAAGCAAATCCTCCTTGAACTTAGGCCTAATTCTATGAACCAGGAGGGAAATGTCTAAAATAAAAGAAGACCTCCATCTACGAAAAGATGGTGGGATATTCCTAAAAACCCTGTCATTCCTGACATTCCAGATGTTCCAGCATGCTAGGAAAACCACTTCAGAGAAGAAAGGCTTAGCAAAGTCTCGTCTAGCATGATAAGCAATGGCAATCATATCATCTCCAGCCATCCAGTTGATTTGAAGATAATTCCAGACCCTACAACTGAAATTACATTGAAAGAACAGATGATATCTATCCTCTTTAGCTTGTGTTGGACATAGAACACATAAGTTAGAATCAGATACATTCCAGTGCCTTCTCTCCAGCATATCCTGAGTGTTCAGCCTATCCATAATCAGCATCCAAGCAAAGAACTTAATTCTCATAGTGCAGCAGCTAGCCCACACCCAGGATAAGAGTGGGTTGGGCACAATGTGTTTATGCAAGAAAGAATAGTATTTCTTGGCAGAATATCCCTTGCCATCCTCCTTCCACACCCATGTATCATTAAGCTGAGGATCATGGTTTGAGAGCAGCAGCAGATTTTGTAAAGTCTGTAACTCTCCAAAGGCTCTCTCAGAGAGTGGTAAATGGAATAAGGAGGTGAGCTCAGTCAAATCAAAAACCTCAGCAGCAGAAATTAGGGGATCAATGGAAAATGAAAAAAGCCTAGCAAACCTCTGCTCAAGAGGAATATTAGTGTCCCCCAAAGACCAGGGATCAGACCAAAACAGGATAGTGTCCCCCTTATTAACATGTACTGCACTGACCATCCTGAATTTATCCATTAACTTGCAGATATCTCGCCACCAGAAAGAGCCACAAATGATGGTAGCATGAGGAACCCTATCATGATAATAAGTGTTCCAGATGAGCTGGACCCAGGGCACATCAACTTTATTGTAGAATTTGCTAGCATGTTTAAGGAGCAGAGCCTCATTCTGCAGCTTTAGATTCAAAATACCCAAGCCTCCTTTGTTCTTTGGTCTGCAAACCAAACCCCAAGCAGCCAAGGACTGACCAGAATCTTGTCCATACTTCCTCCAAAGACATTGCCTCTGTATTCGTTCAAGCTGCTTTAAAATGCCAGGAGGCAAATCCAGACTACACAGGAAAAAAATTGGCACAGAAGAAAGGGCAGAGATCAGGTACTGCAGTCGCCCACCATGAGCAAGGAAGGAAGAGCTAACAGAAAGCTTCCTTTCCATACTATCCACCAGTGGCATTAAGTCCAATATCTTAGGTTTTGTAATTCCCACAGGAAGCCCAAGATAAGTAAAAGGAAGGGTGCCAACCACACAACCAAATACAGCAGCAAGTCTGGCAATCTCCACAGAATCCACATTGATAGGAAGAATGGAAGACTTATGATAGTTAACATGCAGTCCAGTGGACTTAGAGAAGAGAAGTAGCATTTTCTTCAAGGAGAGCAGTTGAGCTTCCTCAGCAGGTATAATAATGAGTGTGTCATCAGCATACTGTATAATTGGATATTCCTTATCATGGCATGGAATAGGGAGCTGTAACAGTCCTTTCTGATGCATATCATTTACCACTGATTGCAATAGATCTGCAGCAATGGCAAATAGGAGTGGAGAAAGAGGGTCACCCTGCCTAACTCCTTTTTTACAAGCAAATTGTTTCCCAGGAACTCCTTAAGCAGAACAGAGGAAGTTCCAGAAGCCAAAAACTGTTTAACCCAGAAGATCCACTTATCATTAAAACCCTTGTGCCTCAAAATTTGAAGAATGGCCTCATGTTCAATGGAATCAAAAGCTTTCTCAAAATCCAGCTTCAGAATGACAATGGGTCTCTTTGACTGATGACATTGGTGCAAATATTCAAAAGTCCAAGCAACACAGTCTTGAATGGTTCTGGATTTGATAAAACCATATTGGTTTTTATGCAAACATCTTGTGATATCTTGCTGCAGCCTGTTAGCAGCCATCTTAGAAAGAAACTTCACCCCCATACCAGAAAGAGAGATAGGCCTAAAATCATTAACAGACTCAGGGGATCTCTTCTTAGGGACCAGGGTGATATAAGAATAATTGATATTCTCCAGATTCACAGACCCCTCATGAAAAGCAGAAGCCAACTCATAGAAATCCTTACTGACTATCGACCAACACTTCTTAAAAAATAGCCCATTAAAGCCATCAGGCCCAGGAGACTTATCAATGGGCATGCTTTTAACAGTATTATCCATCTCCTCCTTGGAGAATGTCTTAGTGAGGGAGTCAAGACCCTGAACTCTATGCATGATGGAAGAAAGATCAAAACACATGTCAATACCATGACTAGTACCCATCCTGTTCTTGAAATTTTGCCAAAGAGCAGCAGCCATTTGCTCATGATCAGAGACAACTGTACCATCATCCAAACGCAGAGAAGCAATGGAGTTATGCCGAAACCTTTCAGAAGCCATGGCATGAAAGAATTTAGTGTTCTCCTCACCAACTTTAATAGATCTTATAGTGCACCTCTTCTTCCAATACAGAAACTGAAGGTGCAGCAGATGCTCCAAGTGCAACTTGACCAGAGTACGAAAGTTGAACTCATGCCTATAAAGTGGCCTCAATTCCTCCAAACAATCCAAAATGAGAACCACCCTATTACATTTAGCAATTAATAATTTCATTTTGGAAACATTCATGTGCCAACTCTTAAGATCTCTCCTCAAGGACTTAAATTTGCCAGCAATCTTGGCTGAGATGTTGGTTTTGCTAGAAGCAGAAGACCATGAGGAAGACACACAGTCCATAAAACCCTGCAGCTCCACCCAATAATTTTCAAAATGGAAAATGTTACATTTAGGGATGGAAGTGTTGATGGCTACCACACAAGGCACATGATCTGAAGCAGTCCTAGCCAGAGGCAACACCTGGGTGGAGGGGTAACAAGTGATCCAGTTTGAGGAAGTGAAAAACCAATCAAGCTGCTCTAGTAGAGGATTATCCTGCATATTCGACCAAGTGAAGGATCTCCCTTTTATAGGCAACTCAAGCAAGCCAAGATGGCCAATAATCTCGTTAAAAATGAAGATATCATTAGCATCCCCACCAGGTAAGTTCCTGTTCTCAGTTGATCGAATAAAATTAAAGTCTCCCAAAATAAGCCAATTTTCAGAGTCAGGGATGGAAAGGTTATAAAGCCAGTCCACAAAATCATCCCTTGCCTGGCCACGACATGGCCCATAGACCGTAACAAGCGTCCATTGTTCATTGTTATGTTTGGACGTAAAGTGCACAATTACGCCAAACTGCTTGACCTCAATCAATCTCCCTATAAGGATAGAGGAGTTCCATAACACAACAATTCCGCCCGAGGCCCCAATAGAAGGGCTATAAGCAAAAGAGTCAAAACGAGAAGGGCAAAATTTCCTGACAGTTCTGGAGTCCATATACTCCATTTTCGTTTCTTGCAGACAGATAACAGAAGCCTGACTTTCATCCACTTTATTACGAACAGCAAGCTGACGATCATCAGAATTTAAGCCCCGAACATTCCAACACATAACACGCCAACTTCTAGTAGACCAAATATCCATTGAGCATAGAGGTTACAAGTTTAACAGCATACCCACATAGCAGGCAGCACATAGAGCATTTCAGACATGCAGCAACGCCAAACAAAAGGAGTTTGCAAGGACAACGAAAGCATACAAGTCCCGAAGACAAATTATGGAAATAAATCCTACGATAACTAGTCCAGTTATGGGTCGACCACACCCCGGTTGAACAGCACGGACTAATCATGGGATGACTTGTCCTTGGCAGAAGAAGGATCCGCCATAAGCGCATCCACAGACAGTTTATCAGCAGAGATCCCCAGATCCGCTCCAATTTGCTGAATATGACGAATAGGTGTTGGAGGTGGCACCGAGGGCATGCGACTAGCAGGACCATCATCCGTCAGTGGCTTGGAGCGGGGATTCTTTTTCTTAGGTTCAACCATAGGCAAGGCTTGAAACACTGGCTTGAAACCATCTCTTTTTGCAGAACTACGGGTGCAACGACGCAGTTCAGAGTTGACAACAGGAGTATAACTGCACTTGGGGGCCTTCTTCTTCTTCTTCAGAGAAGGAGCCAAAAAGGAGAACTGCCCATCAGAAGCAGACGAAAACTGCAGGCCTGTGTCCTGCTCCAACTCCATCTGGTTGTCAGGAAAAAGATCACGAGCAATTCCCCTAGGAGGTGGGGAAGCAGACAGAGGGGTAACCATGCTGAACGAATCATCAATGATAATGTCAGAAACCCAATGGATGTTCTCAAAAGCCATAGACCACGATCTCTTGGAAAGAACCAGTTGCCCAAAAGGAGACTGCATGACCGGCTTTGGAACCTGAAGAGTAGTGCAGCGCCCTAACAGAGTATCAAAAGTTCGTCTCCAGGCCATTTCAGGAGGTAATGGTGGACCATAAACAACCTGCACTCTACCAACAATAAGATCTGAAGGCTGGAACAGCACTATAGCCAAGGCATCAGGATCAACAGGTGGCACATCTATCTGAATGACATTTTCATCCACATCCACAGCATGCTGAATACCAATCTGAAGATCACCCTGGCCAAGAACTGGCTCCACTGGTACAATATCAAGCTGAGCATCCAAAGCATTGTCTCCAATATCGTCCGGAACTTTCACAATCACAGCTGGATCTTGTACGATTGCCACATTTGGTAACATAGGATCAGCCTGAACTTCCTCTACCAACTGACTAACAGAGCCCGAGAACTCCTGCTGGTTAATGACCATAGACTCCTGATCAGGAGCAAGCTCCACTTGCACTGGGTCCACCTGATCATCCTGCTGATTGGCGTGCCAACCCCAACCAGCACCCTGATTATCATCCCTAGGAGGCGGAGGAGGCGGCACATCGTTCCACCCAAGAGCAGGGTAAGGCGGAAGAGCGAAGATATTATCTTCATGGATTAAGTGACCAGGCATGGGGTGAGGATTGCCGTCAAGAGGCATGGGATCTTCGTCTTGTGGCATTTGCTCAGCAAAATTGGCTCCTAAAATATAACAAGGCGCTGTCCAAGAAACCTGAGCACCACCCCAAGCAGCATAATCAGAGAACACCACGTCCCTGGGAACCAGAATATCCTCAGGGAAGGAGGCAAACACAATAGATCGGACGAGATATGGATCATCACTAATCCAATGATGGAACTGTCCAAAGGTATTAACAGCAGCCCTCAAATTCTCAGTATTACGGAGATCTAGGGGGACACCTAAGAACATCAAACATCCTTCACGAAAGCCTTGAACCCCCCGAAAACCCTCTCCGTGGTCATGCTTCATAAAGCGAACAAATGAATCCTGACCAAGATCTTGAGGGGGTAGTTGAATCAAAGCAAAACGCTCACCAGCATCCCTGACCTCAAACAGACCCACTCCAGAAATCCATGGTTGAGCAGAGCGGACATGAAAACCCATGTGGTTGATAAGCTCCACCACCTGCTCACGTACCTGACCCATCTGATGCAAGGGTGGCGCCGGCATCACCTCAGCAATCATGAAGCTCTCATGCGAACGAACAATGGGCGATGGAGGCGAGATGAAGGTACGAGGAAGGCGATGAACACCTCCGTCAATGATGTGATGACCCACCGGCACATATCGCAACATGACTTCCAAGACAGGATTACGTACCACTCTGAAGTAGCATGCATCCTTGTCGACCTATGAGGTTTGGTAGTGACTTGATCCGAAGTTTCATGATCATTATCATAAGCTTCCACTTCAATTGGTGTAGGTGCCACAGGAACAACTTCCTGTGCCCCGCTACACACTAGTTGAAGTGACGGTTCAATAACCTCATCAAGTCTCCACCATCCTCCCACTCAATTCTTTCGAGAGAAACTTTTCCTCGAGAAAGGACCCGTTTCTAGAAACAATCACTTTTGCTTCCAGATCTGAAATGGGAGTTATACCCAACTATTTTTGGGTATTCTATGAAGATGCATTTATCCGCTTTGGGTTTGAGCTTATCAGCCTGAAACTTTTTCACATAAGCATCGCAGCCCCAAACTTTTAAGAAACGACAGCTTAGGTTTCTCTAAACCATAGTTCATACAGTGTCGTCTCAATGGAATTGTGTGGTGCCCTATTTAAAGTGAGTGCGGTTGTCTATAATGCCAAACCCATAAACGATAGTGGTAATTCGATAAGAGACATCATGGTATGCACCATATCCAATCGGGTGCAGTTATGATGTTCGGACACACCATCACACTATGGTGTTCCAGGCTGTATTAGTTGTGAAACAGTTTCCACAATGTCTTAATTGTGTGCCAAACTCGTAACTCAGATATTCATCTCGATGATCATATCATAGACATTTTATCATCTTGTCACGACGATCTTCAACTTCACTCTGAAATTACTTGAACCTTTCAATAATTCAGACTTGTGTTTCATCAAGCAAATATACTCAGCATCTACTCAAATCATCTGTGAAGTAAGAACATAACGATATCCACTGCGTGCCTCAGCACTCATTGGACTGCACACATCAAAATGTATTACTTCCAATAAGTTGCTTTCTTGTTCCATCTTACTGAAAACGAGGTCTTTCAGTCATCTTGCCCATGTGGTATGATTTGCATGTCTCGAGTGATTCAAAATGAAGTAAGTCCAAACGATCCATCTGTATGGAGTTTCTTCATGCATATCTACCAATAGACATGGTTCGCATGTCTCAATCTTTCAAAAACAAGTGAGTCCAAAGATCCATCAACGTGGAGCTTTTTCATGCGTTTTACACCAACATGACTCAAATGGCAGTGCCACAAGTACGTGGTACTATCATTACTATCTTATATCTTTTGGCATGAACATGTGTATCACTACGATCGAGATTCAATAAACCATTCATTTTAGGTGCAAGACCATTGAAGGTATTATTCAAATAAACAGAGTAACCATTATTCTCCTTAAATGAATAACCGTGTGGCCATAAACATAATCCAATCATGTCTATGCTCAACGCAAACACCAAATAACAATTATTTCGGTTTAACACCAATCCCGATGGTAGAGGGAGCGTGCAATGTTTGATCACATCAACCTTGGCAACACTTCCAACACATATCGTCATCTCACCTTTAGCTAGTCTCCGCAGCCTTTTATTTCGAGTTATTAACGCTTAGCAACCGAACCGGTATTTATTACCCTGGTGCTACTAGGAGTACTAGTAAAGTACACAATAATATGACGTACATCCAAAATACTTCTGTCGACCTTGCCAGCCTTCTCATCTACCAAGTATCTAGGGTAGTTCTGCTTCAGTGACTGTTCCCTCATTACAGAAGCACTTAGTCTCGGGTTTGGTTCAACCTTGGGTTTCTTCACTAGAGCAGCAACTGATCTTCCATCTCATGAAGTATCCATTCTTTCCCTTGCCCTTCTTAAAACTAGTGGTTTAACCATCAACAATTGATGCTCCTACTTGATTTCTACTTTCGCGGTGTCAAACATCGCGAGTTGCTCAAGGATCATCATGTCTATCCCTGATATGTTATAGTTCATCACGAAGCTCCAATAGCTTGGTGGCAGTGACTATGGAGAATCATCACTATTTCATCTGGAAGATTAACTCCCACTCGATTCAAGCGATTGTAGTATTCAGACAATCTGAGCACATGCTCAACGATTGAGCTTTTCTCCCTTAGTTTGCAGGCTTAAGAAACTTGTCAGAGGTCTCATACCTCTTGACATGGGCACTAGTCTGAAATCTCAATTTCAGTCTTTGGAACATCTCATATGTTCTGTGACGTTTCAAAAACGTCTTTGGTGCCACAATTCTAAACCGTTAGTATTACGCAGTGAACTATCACGTAGTCATCAAAACGTGTATGTCAGATGTTTCCCAACATCTATAGACGACGCTTGAGGTTCAACGCACTGAGCGGTGCATTAAGGACATAGCCCTTATGTGCAGCAACGAGGACAATCCTCAGTTCACGGACCCAGTCCACATAATTGCTATTGTCAACTCTCTACTAAATTTTCTTTAGGAACATATCTAAAACAGTAGAACCAAAGTGTGAGCTACGACATAATTTGCAAAGACCTTTTGACTATGTTCATGATAATTAAGTTCATCTAATCAAATTATTCAATGAACTCCCACTTAGATAGACATCCCTCTAGTCATCTAAGTGATACATGATCCGAGTCAACTAGGCCGTGTCCGATCATCACGTGAGACGGACTAGTCATCATCGGTGAACATCTTCTTGTTGATCGTACCCACTATATGACTCATGTTCGACCTTTCGGTCTTCCGTGTTCCGAGGCCATGTCTGTACATGTTAGGCTCATCAAGTCAACCTAAGTGTTTCACATGTGTAAATCTGGCTTACACCCATTGTATGCGAATGTTAGAATCTATCAAACCTGATCATCACATGGTGCTTCGAAACAACAAACCTTCGCAATGGTGCACAGTTAGGGGGAACACTTTTCTTGAAATTTCAGCGATATGCTACCGTCGTTCTAAGCAAATAAGATGTAAACATGACAAACATCACATGCAAATCATAAAGTGACATGATATGGCCAATATCATCTTGCGCCTTTTGATCTCCATCTTCGAGGTGCGGCATGATCACCTTCATCACCGGCATGACACCATGATCTCCATCATCATGTCTTCATGAAGTTGTCTCGCCAACTATTACTTCTACTACTATGGCTAACTATTAGCAATAAAGTAAAGTAATTACATGGACTTTTCATTGACACGCAGGTCATAAATAAATTAAGACAACTCCTATGTCTCCTGCCGGTTGTCATACTCATCGACATGCAAGTCGTGATTCCTATTACAAGAACATGATCAATCTCATACATCACATATATCATTCATCACATCCTTTTGGCCATATCACATCACATAGCATACCCTGCAAAAAAAAGTTAGACGTCCTCTAATTGTTGTTGCATGTTTTACGTGGCTTCTATGGGTTTCTAGCAAGACCGTTTCTTACCTACGCAAAACCACAAAGGTGATATGCCAACTGCTATTTACCCTTCATAAGGACCCTTTTCATCGAATCCGATCCGACTAAAGTGGGAGAGACAGACACCCGCCAGCCACCTTATGCATCAAGCACATGTTAGTCGGTGGAACCAGTCTCACGTAAGCGTACGTGTAAGGTCGGTCTGGGCCGCTTCATCCCACAATGCCGCCGAATCAAGATAAGACTAGTAACGGCAAGCAAATTAAACAAATCATCGCCCACAACTGCTTTGTGTTCTACTCGTGCATAGAATCTACGCATAGACCTGGCTCTGATACCACTGTTGGGGAACGTAGCAATAATTAAAGAAATTCCTACGTGTCACCAAGATCAATCTAGGAGATACTAGCAATGAGAGAGAGGGAGTGCATCTTCATACCCTTGAAGATCGCTAAGCGGAAGCGTTCAAGAGAACGGGGTTGATGGAGTCGTACTCGTCGTGATCCAAATCACCGATGATCCTAGCGCCGAACGGACGGCACCTCCGCGTTCAACAAACATACGGAACGGAGAGACGTCTCCTCCTTCTTGATCCAAAAAGGGTAGAGGAGAGGTTGATGGAGATCCAGCAGCACGACGGCGTGGCGGTGGAAGCAGCGGGATCTCGGCAGGGCTTCGCCAAGCACCAACGAGAGGGAGAGGTGTCACGGAGGGAGAGGGAGGCGCCAGGGACTTGGGTGCGGCTGCCCTCCCTGCCCCCCCACTATATATAGGACCCATAGGGGGGTGCCGTCTCTAGGAGATCCAATCTCCAAGGGGGCGGCGGGCCAAGGGGGGACTTGCCCCCCAAGTCAGGTGGGGCGCCCCCCACCCCTAGGGTTTCCAACCCTAGGCGCAGGGGAGGCCCATGGGGGGGCGCACCAGCCCTCCAGGGGCAGGTTCCCCTCCCATTCCAGCCCATGGGGCCCTCCGGGATAGGTGGCCCCACCCGATGGACCCCCGGGACCCTTCCGGTGGTCCCGGTACAATACCGATTACCCCCAAAACTTTCCCGATGGCCGAAACTGGACTTCCTATATATAAATATTCACCACTGGACCATTCCGGAAATCCTCGTGACGTCCGGGATCTCATCCGGGACTCCGAACAACTTTCGGGTTACAACATACTAATATCTCTACAACCCTAGCGTCACCGAACCTTAAGTGTGTAGACCCTACGGGTTCAGGAGACACGCAGACATGACCGAGACGACTCTCCGGTCAATAACCAGCAGCAGGATCTGGATACCCATGTTGGCTCCCACATGTTCCACGATGATCTCATCGGATGAACCATGATGTCGAGGATTTAATCAATCCCGTATACAATTCCCGTTGTCTATCGGTATGATACTTGCCCGAGAATCGATCGTCGGTATCCCGATACCTCGTTCAATCTCATTACCGGCAAGTCTCTTTACTCGTTCCATAACACATCATCCCGTGATCAACTCCTTGGTCACATTGTGCACATTATGATGATGTCCTATCGAGTGGGCCCAGAGATACCTCTCCGTTTACACGGAGTGACAAATCCCAGTCTCGATTCGTGCCAACCCAACAGACACTTTTGGAGATACCCGTAGTGCACCTTTATAGCCACCCAGTTACGTTGTGGCGTTTGGTACACCCAAAGCATTCCTACGATATCCGGGAGTTGCACAATCTCATGGTCTAAGGAAATAATACTTGACATTAGAAAAGCTTTAGCAGACGAACTATACGATCTTGTGCTAGGCTTAGGATTGGGTCTTGTCCATCACATCATTCTCCTAATGATGTGATCCCGTTATCAATGACATCCAATGTCCATGGTTAGGAAACCATGACCATCTATTGATCAACGAGCTAGTCAACTAGAGGCTTACTGTAAGTGCATCTAGTGCCCCTTAGTGATTTTGGTGTATTGAAGACTTATAGGTTAAGGGACTAATATGTTTATGAGTGTACACAGGTCTATAAGTCTATGAGGAGTTTGATATTTATAGAGAAAGTCGACCCCTAAAAATGAAGTTCTTCGATAAAGACTTTCTGAAGACTTTGAAAGTGAAGAACTTGGTGTGACCATGAAGACTTGGTATTCATTCGAGGAATATGAAGCTTGAAGACTTCCGTTTTCATAGTTTTGTTTTTCTCTTTCTTGAGTCATAGGAAACACCATACTGTTAAAGGGGGTCGAGGAAATACTAAGGAAAAATTTCCACGTGATGCTCAACTCAAAATCCTACACCTACCAATCCCTTCAAGTGAAGCCATTGTAAATCTCATACAGTTCAGTCAATTTCTTCAGTGACACAGACGAAGTTCTTCTAGTCTCTGAGGAATTTGTCCTGGCTGAGGAGTTAGGAATTCACCAGTGCGGATTGCCTACACAGTGAGGAACATGATAACCCTGAGGATTTTGCTACTCAAAATTCCGACCGTTGTTGTGCTATGCGCCAGCTGTCCCAAAATATCTATCCACCTAACAGTCATATCATTGAAGGGCATTTATGTCTTATCATGTCGGGCTGCTCCCTAGGCTATAAATAGCCGCCCCCTACAACCACTCATTGGTTGGCTGCTCCGAGAGAAACTGACACTTGTCATTTGAGAGCAACCCATCCTCTGAGGACTTTGAGCGAGAATCATCAAGTGAGGAAAAACCAAACCCAAAACCCAAACACCTACAAACCCCAAGTGATTGAGCATCACTAAAGAGATTGATCCTGCATGGATCCGACGCTTGTTACCTTTGAAGACTGTGCTTCTTCCAGATGGTTAGGCGTCATGGTCTAGAGCATCCAAGAGGAATTGTGGATCGCCAAGTGACCGAGTTTGTGAAGGTTTGGAAGTCGCCTGAAGACTTACCATGAGTGATTGGACGAGGTCTGTGTGACCTTAGTTCAAGGAGAATACGGTGAGGACTGGGTGTCCTGAGCTGCGTGTTCAGGACTGGGTGTCTGGGACTGTGTGTCCTCAAGTTTAAATACTCAGCCGCTCCAACCAGACGTACAACTGAGACAACAGTTGGAACTGGTCTACCAAATCATTGTCTTCACCAAGCTTACTGGTTCTATTCCCTCAACTCTTTCATTTCCTCATAACTGTGTTGTGTGTTTGTTCATATCTGTGTTTGAAGACTTTGACTGAAGACTTTCTCAATTTCCTCAGTTCAATTTCTTCAGTCTGTTTGTCTTCATCCTGTGTTATCCTGTGATTACGCTTCTTGTACTCTGTGCCTGTCTTCATTTCATCATGATGACTATGCTTGTATTTTGTTATGTTTACTTTTGAGTACTTATTCCGCTGCTAGTAGTTCTTCGCTAAGGAATTTCCTCACTGGCAAATTCCTCAGTGAAGAATTTCATAAAAATCGCCTATTCACCCCCCCTCTAGTCGATATAACGCACTTTCAATTGGTATCAGAGCAAGGTACTCCCTTGTTCTGTGTGATTTTGGTTTAACCACCTGGAGTTTTAGTTATGTCAACTGCAGGTATGATCAAGGTCTCTGCTGGGTGTCCTACCTTCGATGGGATGGACTACCCCTACTCGAAGAATAAGATGCGAATGCATCTTGAAGCAATTGATAACGATCTATGGTATGTTGTGGGAAATGGTGTTCCCTCAGTCACACCTTCTCTGAATGCTGCTGATGTGAAGAGATTCAAGCAACTCGACTCTCAAGCGAAGAATATCGTATGTGGCCATTTGAGCAAAGGACAGTATGGTAGAGTGAGCGCTTTGGAGACAGCTAAGCTTATCTGGGACAGGTTGTCCAAAGTGAATGAAGGAGTCTCAACTCAGCGTGACTCTCGAGTTGATGTTCTTCGCAATCTCTTCAACTGCTTCAAAAGACTCGACAATGAAAATGTTCAACAAACCTTTGATCGCCTCACTGACATCTCAAATGAGCTTCAAGCACTTGGTGCCACTGACATCACCGACCATGAGGTGGTGAAGAAATTGCTGAGATCACTTGATTCCTCATTTGACACTCTGGCCTTGATGATACAAGAACGTGCTGATTACAAGTCACTTGATCCCATTGATATTCTCGAGAGGCTAAATACTCATGAGTTCCAACTTACTGAAAAGAGAGATCTCTATGGTTCAAGCTATGGCATATCACGTGCACTAAAGGCCAAGGAAGTATCTGAGTCCGAAGATGAAGACTCTAGTAGCAGCCTTGGTGATCCTGAAGAACTGAGCCATGATCTGGCTCTGCTCGTGAAGAAGTTCCAAAAGTTCTCAAGGCGTGGTCACCTTGGAAGACCCTCAAGGAGCAATGATTCCTCATCAAGTGACTACAAGAGGAGGCTCTGCCACAAATGCAAGAAGCCTGGACATTACATTCAAGACTGTCCTCAATGGGAAAAGGAATCAAAGAAGAAGAAATACAAGGATTACAGTTCTGATGATGCGAAGAAAAAGAAGAAATCCTCAAAATCCTCATCATCAAAATCCTCAAAGCCTTCATATCACAAGAAGAGCAGCTCCAAGAAGGCCAGGGCATTCATTGGCAAGGAAACGGACTCTGAGGCTGAATCTGAAGAAAATGAGGAAGAGGAGTCATCTGAGGAGTCCGAATCCGGAGTGGCGAGCCTAGCTCTCGCTACTGCATTCGTCAGCAAGTCTATCTTCAACACTGAAGAAAATAACCTCACCAACAAAGCTGATGAAGGGGATGATGACTACGCTCCCACCTACTACTTCATGGCAAAGGGTGCCAAGGTACTCAAATATACCTCATCTGAATCAAGTGAGAATGAATCTGATGAAAATCTTAAGCCCAACTATTCTAAACTTGCTAAGATTGCTGTAAAACAACAAAGCGCTTTAGAAAAGGTTCAAAACATGCTAGACAAAAGTGATGATATGTTGGGTGAAGAAATGGATCGCACTAAAGCCCTGACTGAAAATCTTCAGAGATTTCAAACTACGTTTGACAATCTTCAAAGTCATCATAACACTCTCTTATCCGATCATGAGAAGCTTTCTTATGAATTTCTTCAAAGAAAGCAAGACCTTGAGAAGCTAAGAGTGAGTTATGAAGATCTTCAGAAGGAGCGTGATTCATTACTTGCTCAACAAATCAGCGCTTCTCAGGAAGAATTTGTTCCTCCATGCTTGAAGTGCATTGAACGTGAATCTGCTAATTCTTCACCTGAATGTTCAAATGTTGTTAATGTTTAAAATTCTTCACATGCCTCTGCTATCACTAATTCCTCATCTGAGGACGTTACTAGTATCACTGACGATGCAGGGCTGGAGGAATTGTACATGACAGGCATGTACAAAAGCCTCAAAGGGCATCAGGCTCTTTGTGATGTGCTTAAAAAGCAGATCCTCAACAGGAACCCTAGGAAAGAGGATATCGCCTTTGAGAGGAAACTCAATGCTGATGGTACATATTGGAAGCCTGAGCAGTACCCAAAAACTACATGGGTGGCTGCAAAGGGACCTCCAGTTGATCCATCTAACTTATCTAGATTTGCATGTGAATCTCCTCATTCCGATGATGAGTTAATTGACTCCAACTATAAACTGTTCAAAAATCAGAATGGTGAAGTATTTGCTAGATATATTGGCACTAACTGCAGGAACGACTCCCCTATGAAGAAAATCTGGGTTCCCAAAAGATGCCTTGAAAATCTTCAGGTGAATGTCATCATGACGCCACCTGTGAAGAATAGGAACCCCAGATCAAATTCTTCATATGGACCAAATTCTTCATATGGATTCAAGTCCTCATATGGACCAAATTCCTCATATGGATCAAAGTCCTCATATGAACATCAACATGCTAACCCATCTGTTTCACAGGGAAGATCTAAGGATTATGGATATGTGCATTATTCTTCAAATCATTATGCCCATAAGTCCTCGAAGAATTTCTCTGCATACTCTTATGCTTACTCTAAACCCTCTTATGTGAAACGAAATGGACTGGCTTCTATGCCATCCTTCTCATATGGAGCTCATCGAATGATGAACTCTTTGCCACCCCTTCAGATGTGGGTGGTGAAGAAAAAGAACTAATCTCTTCTGCACGGTTAGGTCTCCAGACGTACGTAATCGTCTGAAGAATTTGCTGGAGACCTGAGCATGCCTGATAGGACGCATGCTAATCATGAAGAAATGAACCTTCATTTCTCACGCCCTCATATTGCGTTATTAGTTCTTTTACTTGATGAAATTGATCTGATGAATTGATGTCATATTCTTCACTGATGAAGTATATGAGTTTGTAAGCTGCACTAATTCATCTGCAGGATGATCAACCCAAAGCCACTGAGTGGGTCCTCGATAGTGGATGTACAAACCACATGACTGGTGACAAGAATCTATTGATGGATGCTCCATTATCTTCGTCGCATCTGAAGCATATCATTTTGCTGACAAAGGAAAAGGTCAGGTATTGGGTCTAGGTAAGGTTGCGATTACAAAGGATCGACACATGGACAAAGTCATGCTTGTTGAGTCCTTAGGATACAACCTTATGTCTGTCTCAATGCTTTGTGATCTTGATATGGTTGTTGTCTTTGGCAAGTACCATTGTGTTGTGGTTATGGAAGCTGACAATTCCAAAGTCTTCGAAGGCTTTAGGAGAGGAGACCTGTATATTGTTGATTTCTCTATAGGACCACAACCAGCCGTGTGCTTACTTGCAAAAGCTTCAGAAGGCTGGCTCTGGCATCGACGACTTGGTCATGCAGGCATGAGGAATTTGCACACGCTTGCGAAGAAAAAGCATGTCATTGGCATCGAGAATGTCAAATTCCTCAAGGATCACCTATGCGGAGCCTGTGAAGCTGGGAAGATGACCAAGGCCAAGCATCCAGCAAAGACTATCATGACCACCACTCGCCCATTTGAATTGCTTCACATGGATCTCTTTGGTCCTAATCATTATTCTGCTATTTCAAATGAAGCATCTCAATATGGCTTTGTTATTGTTGATGATTATTCTCGCTACACATGGGTACACCTTGTTACTTACAAACATGAAGTGCAGGAAGTCTTCAAACGATTTTCCTCGAGGGCTTCAACCAACTTTGGTGTGAAGATCAAGCACATCAGAAGTGACAATGGCACTGAATTCAAGAATTCTGGTCTCGGTGACTATCTTGATGAACTTGGTATTACTCATGAGTTATCTGCTCCTTACACTCCTCAGCAGAATGGCGTCGTGGAGCGCAAGAACAGGACTCTTGCTGAGATGGCTCGCACTATGCTTGATGAATACAAAACGCCTCGTCGTTTCTGGACCGAGGCAATTGATACTGCGTGCCACATCATCAACAGAGTATATCTTCACAAATTCTTCAAAAAGACTGCCTATGAACTCCTCACTGATAAGAAACCCAATGTAAGTTATTTCAAAGTCTTCGGTGCTAAATGTTGGATTAGAGATCCTCATCACAACTAAAAATTTGCACCGAAAGCACATGAAGGTTTTATGCTTGGTACCGAAAAGGACTCGCACACCTACAGAGTCTTCAACAATGTTCTTCACAAAGTTGTTGAAACTGCAGATGTGCGGTTCGATGAAACTAATGGCTCGCAAAGAGAGCACCTACCTACTGTGATACATGAACCAGCACCTGAGGAAACTATCAAGTTCAAGGCTACTGAGGATGTCATTCCTACTGAAGAATATGCTGAAGAATTCATTCCAGAACATGAAGAACGTTGAGCTAATACACCTGAAGAAAATGCTGAAGAAAATGGTGCTGAAGAAAACGCTGATCAAACTCTTCAATGACAACCAACTCATCCTCGCATTGCAAAAGAAGTGCAAGTTGAAAAGATCATCAATGACATCAAAGCGCCAGGTCATCTCACACGCTCAAAAGCTTCACATTTGTCTAACTTTTGTGGGCACTATGCTTTTGTCTCTATTACAGAGCCCACTAAGGTAGATGAAGCATTTCTGGAGCCTGAGTGGATTCGGGCCATGCAAGAAGAATTACATCAGTTCGAGCTCAACAATGTCTGGGAACTGGTCAAACGTCCAGATCCTCGCAAGCACAATATCATCGGCACAAAGTGGATATACCGCAACAAGCAAGATGAAAATGGTCTTGTGGTGAGGAATAAGGCACGGCTTGTAGCTCAAGGCTACACACAGGTTGAAGAAATTGATTTCGATGAAACTTTTGCACTTGTTGCTAGACTTGAGGCTATTCGCATATTACTTGCTTATGCTAACCATCATGATATCACTTTATATCAAATGGATGTGAAAAGTGCATTCCTCAATGGTAAGCTTGAGGAAGAAGTATATGTTGCTCAACCCCCGGGTTTTGAAGATCCAAAGAATCCTGACAAAGTCTTCAGACTCAACAAGGCCCTCTATGGCCTCAAGTAGGCCCCACGGGCTTGGTATGATACCTTGAAGGAACTCATCATGAAGAAAGGCTTCAAACCCGGTTCACTCGACCCTACTCTTTTCACTAAATCTTATGATTGTGAATTGTTTGTGTGCCAAGTATATGTTGATGATATTATCTTTGGATGTACTGACCAATGTTATAGTGATGAATTTGCCTATATGATGAGTGAAGAATATCAAATGTCTAGGATGGGAGAGTTGAAATTCTTCTTAGGTCTTCAAATTCGTCAACAACGCAATGGCATATTCATATCTCAGGAGAAATACCTCAAGGATGTACTGAGGAAATTCGGCATGCAAGATTGCAAAGGCGTCAAAATTCCTATGCCCATAAATGGCCATCTGTGCACTGATGAAAATGGTATTAACTTCGATCATAAGGTATACCGCTCCATGATAGGTTCCTTATTGTACTTATGTGCATCTAGGCCAGATATAATGCTTAGTGTTTGCATGTGTGCCCGATTTCAAGCTACACCGAAGGAATCACACCATAAGGTTGTGAAGCATATTCTTCGGTATCTAGCTCACACACCAACACTTGGATTATGGTACCCCAAGGGCTCGGCTTTGTGATCTCATTGGATATTCTGACTCTGACTATGATGGTGATCGTGTGGACCGCAAGTCAACATCGGGTACATGTCATTTCCCCGAACGATCTTTGGTCTATTGGTCCTCGAAGAAACAGAACTGCGTATCACTATCTACTGCTGAAGCTGAGTACATTGCCGCTGGTTCTTGCTGTGCCCAATTGCTATGGATGAAGCAAACTCTCAAGGACTACGGCGTCAACATGAAGAATGTGCCTCTCTTCTGTGACAATGAGAGTGCCATCAAGATTGCTCACAACCTAGTTCAGCACTCGAAGACAAAGCACATTCAGATTCGTCATCATTTTCTTCGTGATCATGTGTTGAAGGGCGACATTTCTATTGAGCATGTGAAGACTGAAGAACAGCTAGCCGATATCTTCACAAAGCCCTTGGATGAGAAGAGATTTAGCAAGTTGCGGTGTGAGCTAAATATCCTAGAATCTTCGAATGTTCTTTGAAAAGGACACTCATCCTAACACTTATGCAAAATTGATGACTTAGATGTGCAACACATGAAGAAACGTTTTTCTTCAATCAATGAAGAATAACACTCCTAGTGTGAAGAAATTAATGAAGAATTTGATTCTCAGAACCCTACGATAATTGTACGCGGTGTCTAAAATCATCATTCTTATACGGTGGGTCACGCCACCACCAAAAGTTGAAATTCCTCAAATTGTTCATATTCTTCAACTTTGCATAGTCTTCACTGTTTTTGTCGTTTCTCTTGATTGGCTATATATATATATGAGTTTATGTCCTCTACAGCATTCACTTATTGCTATTTCTTCAAGTTGGTTTTCTGCTAAGTGAATGTGATCGGACCCTTCCCCTCTATGCTATACTCCACCAAATCTGTTCACAAATTCTTCATGTGCGTTCTATTTGAAACTCATTCAAAATCTTCACTGTGACCTTGTCAGCTGAAGAAATTGCGAACGGAACTTTAGAACCGATCTTATCTAAATTTTCGGCTTTACCGCTCAAACCGTTCCGCATCCCACGATATACTTATCCACTCACCCACGATCTAACACGATCTCCACCTCTCACTACGTGGGTGACACATGTCATGCGAATGAGAAGGGTCAGGGGCACGTTCGTCCAATTTCTTCGGGTGAGCAGTTTTTCATCGTGGCTATAAATACCCCTCCTTCCCTTCCTTAGTTCTTTTACTCCGCTCGATCTCTCTCCAGCTCGAGCTTCTCAAACCCTAGCGCTGCCGCTACTTCATTGTTGCCGGTGAGGAAGAGCTTCATTGCCTCAACCTCGTCGCCGACGTAGTCGCGCCGACCGCGGAAATCTTCACTCCGCCGCCGCTGTAGCCGTCTTCCTCCGCCAAGTTAGGGCGTGGAAGATCTGCACACAGACGAACTTCACATCTCCTCACTCCAGTTCATCGTGTTCTTCATCCAGGGTAATTAAAAGTCACTTTTACTACCCTTGTTGATTCGAATGACTATCTTCAAAATCTTCAAAGGTGTTTTTCTTCATAGTTTCACACACTAAACACCTCACAAGTCATCTGTTCTTGATTCGTTTCTCTACGCATCATTTTTCTTCAAGATTCCTCAATTGTGTGGATCTTCGATCTATACAACTCTGGAACCTAAGACAAAGAACGCTTAGTGAAAATCTTCAAGACTCATCTGGTCAAATTCCTCAAACTTGTTCTTTTTGAAAAAACTTCTGAGAACGCATATGACCTCTCAAAATTCCTCGCAACTATACTCTGTTCACAGGTACTCATGTCAGCTGCTGAATCACTAGGTTCTCATCAACTTAACTCATTTGTAGCGTTCCTCAAAGAAAAGTTGCATACTTCTTCAGAGAATTCAATTGTTCAAATTCCTCAACTGAAGAAAATGGCTGACGGTAAGAGGCCATAGAAAGGAGGAAAGAAGCCTGAGGTTATGACGGCCTTTGAGATCCCTGAGGACATATACAAAGATTAATGCACTCCTGATGAGGCCAAGTTTGGAAAAGAGGACAAAAATCAGCGCAAGGTGCGCATAGAGAGGATAGAAAGGAGATGGGCAAGAGAATGGAGGGAGTACAGGTATGTAACTCCAAAGTACATGAAGAAATTCGCACTCAATCCTCCATGCCCAAGAGCTCCATTAGCACCTGGCCAAATAGCAGATCCCACCAGCCTCAAGCGCGATGAGGACTATCCTGATGAATGGGCCAAGCGCCAAGCCAAGCTGGCTAAGCAAGCCAGAGAAGCAGTGAGGAAATTTAATGAAGACTCTGCTGCTGCTCCCTCTGCTGAGGCCTTTGCTGTCAAGCCAAAGAAGGCTATGTCAAAGAAGCCTGCGCGCAAGCCAAGTGCTTCACCAACAATGTCCTCAAGGCCAAGTTCCTCAGCAATGCCCTCACGGCCAGAATCCTCAAAGCCCTCACGGCAAATTCCTCATGCTGCTCCTATTCCTCCAAAGTCCTCAGCTGTTTCGACTAAATCCTCAGCACCTGTGCATCTTGCCTCGTGCCAAAGGACTGCCGACATCTCCATTGCCTCAGGTGTCTCAGCTAGTTCCTCAGTTGCACCAACTTCCTCAACGGGACCCTCTCTACTGAAGACTAAGGCCACTGCTGGACGAGGTCCTCGCCCTATTCCTCAGAAGAAGCAAGTCTCCTTCCATGTGCCGTCTGATGAAGACGAAGCTGATGATGATGAACTTGCAGAAATCATCAGAGACAGGCAAGTCAGGGCCGCTAGAGCCAAAGGATCAGATGTGCCACTGCTTTTGGATCCCAAGTTGATCCTCGACTACATTAATGATTGGCACAAGGACCCCAACACTCCCATGCCTGACTTCAAGCTGACTCCTGGCCAGAGTTACATGCTGACACACTTCATTCAAGAAGAAAAGTGGAAATTTGAGAAGGCCCGGTAGATCAAGAAAGCGCAGTACAAGAAAGAGCGCTATCTGAAGAAAAACATTATCTCTATGACAACTGAAGAACTTGTCATTATTCAAACTGAGATTAAGAAACTCAGTGATAACTTTGACGCATATCGCGCT
Source organism: Triticum dicoccoides (assembly GCF_002162155.2). Lineage (NCBI taxonomy): Eukaryota > Viridiplantae > Streptophyta > Magnoliopsida > Poales > Poaceae > Triticum > Triticum dicoccoides. Next base: position 561,132,330 of record NC_041386.1, on the reverse strand, counting down.
GATTGGCTTGGAGCCAAGGTTCGTTTTGTGAAACTTGCGGATAACTTCACATCCAATGTTGCAGCCCCAATGCAACAGGAAATTCCTCAGGCTGAAGCATCTGCTCAGCCTACTGAAGAAAATGCCAGCACCACTGATGACCATCAGACTGCTAAAGATAATGTGAGTTCCAGGGCTGATGACTGCATTCCAACCGCTGAAGAAATTGCTAGGGCACCCACTAGTGGTGTGCCTGAAGAAACTGAAGAGCTCAAGGCAACTGCATCAGTTGTGCCTGAAGAAAATCAACCAGATTCCTCAGCTGCTCCTGCACCAACTTCAACTCCAATCCCTCCATCTGCATCAGATGTGAAGAAGACCAAGGCTACAGAGCGTGCTACAGTGAAGAAAAGGAAAGCATCAGCTGCTTCAGATTCTTCAGCTCCGAAGAAAATGAAGCCTATGACAAATTCATTTGCAAATCCGATTCATGTTGTTCCCATCTCAACCAGGCCATCAAAGGACCTTGTTTCTTTTGATAAATAATATGTGCTCCCTAGCGGATCTGATGAAGAAACTCCTTCTGGTGCTTTGTCTGAACCGTTGGATGAAGAAATTGAAGTGGATGCGATCCCTTCAACACCTATCATCTCCTCGCATATGCCTCAGTTCACAGCTGAAGCGGCTGGCGTTGAAGAAATGGAAGATGAAAATGTGGACATTGGCTGCTCCACACCCGTAATCAGTGATGAATTCTGGGAAAGTCAGCATCCAAACTCTCCAATGTTCACCCCTCTACAGCAAATTCCTCAGTCCCCCACACAAACTGTTCACATGGGCTCTGAAGAAACTCATCCCACTGCATCTGTCCATGAGGAAATTCCAGCCACTAGCGCTGAAGAAACTGCTGCCGCTAAACAACCAATGACGCAGACTGCCACTGAGGAGGAACCTGAAATTCCTCAGCCTGAAGAACCTGCGATTGAGATTCCTGAGGTCGTGATGCAACTCACTGACACTCCTCTGCCGAAGCCAAAGGATCCATTCTCACGCAAGCAAAAGTTCAAGGCTGATGATTTCTTCGGTGAGCACCTATTCTTCGAAGATTACAACCCATATGACTCTGCTCGCATTAGGAAGAGGCATTTCTGGACTGCTAGTCAAGCCAATTTCTATTCCTCAGTGCTGTTCAACAAGGAGAAGATTTTCTACCATGAGCATATTCCTCACATGGATATGGAATCTCTGACGTGCTTCGCACCAGTCCTCAGTGTTCTTCACAATGCTGGACTGCTAAACTTTTGCTCTGACATCTGCGATTGGAATGAAGAACTGATTCTTCAATTCTATGCAACGCTGCACATCACCAGAGATGCTGAAGATGTGAATTCATGGGTGCTGGACTGGATGTCTGAAAACACTCACTACACTACACCAGCCTCTGAATTGCTTCGTGCTCTACCACTCAGTCCTCCCCTTGAAGAAGCTCGCTGCATCTACAGTGAACCTGAGCTCACACATCATTACATGCATGTGCTGATGAAACCTTTGAAGCCAGGTCAAGCACCAAGAACCAAATTCCTCGTGAAGGAATTGCTGTACGTGCCCAGAACTGTCTATCGTATTCTTACGAGGACAATCAGTCCCATCAAAGGCCACGACTCATCTGATGAGGAAATTGTTGGCATCATGAAGAATCTGGTATTCAACATCGTTCATGGCATTCCTGTCAATTATCACGATTTCTTCATGAGGACTATGGCCAATGTTGCACTGTCTCTGTTTGAGCTGAAGCCTTATGCACCTTGGATTATGAGATTCCTCGGGACAAGGTCTTCACTCAACTACAAAGCTGATTTCCAGAATCACCTCAGCTACTTGCCCCCAATTGAAGTCCTCAAGCAGACATATTCCTCAGTTGATGGAAAGGGCAAGGCACCAGCTATAATAGATGAAGGCATTCATCTATTGGATGGTCAGTTTCGCAAAGCTGCATCTTTTTCCACCAATGATGACTCTGCCACACATGACTCTGCCAATGGACCCAAGTCCACTCCTCAAGCCACTGCTCCACACGTGATGACTGACCGAGAACTTCTACTTAGTCTTCACCAGAAGGTGGATCGAAATCACAAATGGGTTGAGCATCAGTTTGGTTCACTTCTTCACAACATGACTGCCACACAAAATGCAGTGAAGAAAAACCACTACTACCTCCATCAAGTCTTCGGTCGCACCTGGGCAATCCTGTCACATCTGTATGGTGAAGAAGATCTGAAGAACATGGGTCTCAATGAAGATTTTGACTGGTCTGCACCTCCACCGAAGAAATTCAAGAAGGTCAAGGTTCCTTCTCTGGTGGCCAGCTCATATTCTTCATCACGTGACACTGATGAACATGAAGATTTGGAAGACACTGCGGCAGGCCCTACATCAACAAACGACCCCAACAACGCCGGTGCTCCTTCATCAACATGATTATCTTCAGGGGCATTAGTCCTCATTTTCGATCCTTTTGGTCATTCGATGACAAAGGGGGAGAAATATGAGTTAGTCTTCAAACGGGTCTATTATATGGGCATTTTTTTTGCTAAGTTACAACTCTCGTTCTTTTGAAACTTTATTGGATCGAGTTGTAATCTTAAACCCGATACCCGATGGTACTCTGATACTTTTGATGCACTATGCTCTGATACCTTGATGCACTATTCTGCATGCTTATTCCTCGTTAATATTATTGCACGCATGCTGAATTTCATCAGGCACCATATTTCATCACGCAATTCAAATTCTTCATATTATATGTTAAATGCGTGTATGAATTACAAGATATAGGGGGAGATCTCCATGATTGAACTCTTCAAGTGTGCATTACTTCAAAAGCAAATTCCTCACTATGCACATCTTCAGGGGGAGTTCCTCTATATCTTGCAATCAAATTCTTCAATATTAGTAGTTACACTTCATATGTTTATCCCCGTTGAAAACTTAACCTATATTGTCATCAATCACCAAAAAGGGGGAGATTGTAAGTGCATCTAGTGCCCCTTAGTGATTTTGGTGTATTGAAGACTTATAGGTTAAGGGACTAATATGTTTATGAGTATACACAGGTCTATAAGTGTCACATCCCTAGTTCTGGCCTGACCTATGCTTGCTTCCATCTGTGCATCATGTTTAAATTTTTGGGAACTTGAACTGAGGAATTTAGAAGCCTCAAAACCCTAAATAAAAGAAGGGCAAAAACCCTAAAATCTCATTCATTGTTCCAAAATGCTCTTCTTAGATGTTTAATATTTTTGGCAAGGGTTTTGATCCAAACCAAAAATATTGAACATTTTAAGGATTTATTTTTGGGACTTTGAATTTAAATCATTAGCTATTTGAATTTGAATTATATTCATATAATTAGAATATAATTTCAAATACCCCTGAAATATTTTATGAGCTTTTGGAAAAGTCCATCTAGCAAAATAAAAATATTCAGAGGAGTTTTTGGCATTGTTTGGATTATTTTAAAATTCCAAAACAGTGGCAAAAGATTAAATAAAAATGAAACAGAACAGAAAAATTAAAAAAAGAGCAGAAGACTTACCTATAGCCCACCAGCAGCCCAGCCACTTACCTGTCGCCACCAATTGGCCCAGCACGGCCCAGCCCACCGCCGCTTTCCCCCTGTCGTCTTCCTCCCTCGCCAGAAGGACAGAGGCGAGGCGTGGCGAGCGCCGACGCCGCCCCGGCCACCTCCTGCTTGACGCTTCGCCCTGGCCTCTTCGGGTGAAGCCACGCAGCCCCCTCACTCCTCCCTCTCACTCTCTCTCGACCCTTCTCCCTTCTCTGCTCTCCCCCCTCTCGCGCCCGAGCGCGCTCGTTGCCGCCGTCCACTGCCACCACGGCCACCGGGCCTCCCTCGCTTCCCCGACTAGCCCACAAGCTCCGCCACTCCGTCCTCGACCCACCTCACCAAGCCATGCCCCTCCAGAAGCCCCGAACGATCTCACCGGGCTCGTCTTCTACCTCGGACCCGCCGGCCATCACCGTCAAATTCGTCGGCTCTGGACCGTCCCCGACCTCGCCGAGGCCACCGCTACACCCGCTGTGAGCTCCGCCATCGTTTCCCCCTCTCCCCGTGCCCTACCTCCCTCTCTAGCCGCCGTTTACAACGAGCCGAGAGCTCTTCGCCGACGGCCATGGCGCCGCCGCGGCCACAGTTGCTGCCGCCCGTGTTTGGGCACGTGTCTGCGCTCAGCGTGGTCCCAGGAGCCCAGAACAAGCATCCGTTCGTCCTCTCATCAAGCGTAGCTTCGTTTCCGTTGGGGTCCGAACCCCGGCCGCCGCCGCGAGCCTGATTCCGGCGAGCCCGTTCGACCTCAGCCCCTCCCGCTTGCTTAGATGGATGCGGCTGAGCGCCAGCTACTCGTAGATGATCGCTGCCGCTGTTTTGGTCGTCGGAGGGCGTTTCCCGAGCCCCTCCGCGTCTGGACTCGCCCGCGGCTAAACGCCGGCGACCGTTGACCCTTCACCGGCGTGGGTTGACCCACTGCCCGGTTTAACTCTCCCCTCTCTCCCACTGACATGCGGGCCCCGCCCGGCTAACCAAGTTAGTTAGGGTTAATTTTATTTAGGTTAGTCGCTGACCAGTGGGCCCAATCCAGTTAGTTAGGGCTAACTAACTTGGTTAGTTGACTGGGTCACTAACCAGTGGACCCCACTGGTCAGGTTTGACCTGGTCGACGCCTTTGACCTGCTGAGGTCAGCATGAGGTCATGCTGACGCAATAATTCCTTTCTGGAATTAAAATAAATTAGGAAATGATTTATAAATTCCAGAAAATAGCTAAAACTTCAATAATTCATAGAAATTCAACCGTAACTCCAAATGAAATAATTTATATATGAAAAATGATCAGAAAAATCCAATCTATCCATTTGTACCATTTTCATGCATGTTAGAACAACTTATGACCACTGTTTAGGACAATTCAATTAAATGGCATTTAAATAATCACATGTGGAGTTTGAATTTGAACCTAGGGTTCAAACCAACTCCATTTAACTTGCTGCTAGTTGCATTAGCTCAAATCACATCATATTGCCATGTCACATTCATACATCATATTATTGCATCGCATTGATTGTGATCTTTCTTGTTTGCCGGTATTTGTCCCCTCTCGGTAGACGATGTTCCGATGATGTGATCGTTGACACTGATGAAGAGCTATATTATCTTCAGAAGTGCCAGGCAAGCAAAACCCCCTTGTTCATTCCGATACAATCCTGCTCTCTCGCTCCTGCTCTCTTTTAATGCATTAGGACAACACCGATTCATCTGTTACTTGCTGCGGTAGCTGAACCCCTTTATCCTTTGCATGACCTGTCATTGCCACAGTAAATAGATGAAACCCACTAGCATGAGTAGGAGTTGTTTGAGCCCTGTTGTGCCTACTCATTCATGCTTGTTTGTCATGCCTGCTACTGCTTAGAGTTGAGTCGGGTCTGATCCATCGGGGATGAATCAGAGGTGTATAAACATGTCCTACTATTGAGAGCTAAGTGTGTGAACACGATTTGGTAAAGGTAGCGGTGAGAGGCCATGTAGGAGTACATGGTGGGTTGTCTCATTGCAGCCGTCTTCAGGAACTGAGTTCTGTGTTTGTGATCCATGACCAGTTACTACCACACATTGGGTTCTGGTAACTCGACCCCTCTCGACTTATTAATCAACATGATCTCTGTCCAGGAGTTGCAACTAGTTTCTGGTGTTTGTAGGTAGTGTTAGTAATCTACCAAGTGGCACCCGGTACAGGTGGGCTTGGGACAGACTAGGCACAGTGGCCCGGTGTACCAAGTAGCACCCGGATGGTGGGCTTGGGAACCCTGCTCACATCGTTTGGGGCCGTGAGCGACACCCCGGCCGGATCTCCTTGCGGATGGAACCCGAATAGGCGATAAACCTGGACTAGAGACTTGTTCGGTTAGTCAGGTCGTGGCCGACTCCCTCGCCCGGCTTCCGCTTGAAGGTTGCCGAGGTACATGACGTGTACAGGGCGATAAGTGGCGAAAGCGTGTGTGAAGAAGTACACCCCTGCAGGGTTATCATTATCTATTCGAATAGCCGGATTCCTCGGATATGGAAACTTGGACCCCTTGCATAGTTCATAGACAAGTGAAAGTGGATACTCTAAAATACGCAAGATAAGCGTGAGTGCTATGGATGGCGTTCCCGTAGGGAGACGGGAGCGGATCCATAGTGGTGTATTGATATGGTGAATATGTGGACTCGTGTGCGCCACCTCAAAAGAGTTACTTGCAGTCATAGTTTAGGATAGCCACCGAGTCAAAGCTGGCTTGCTGCAGTCAAACTCCACCATCCCCTTTGTTGATAATGATGCATTTGTAGATAGTTCTGATGTAAGTCTTGCTGGGTACATTTGTACTCACGTTTGCCTATTTTATGTTTTTGCAGAGAGACTTTAGTCTCACTAGTAGTTCCACGTGGACTTCGACGTTTAGCTTGTTACCTCAGCTAAGATCTTGTGCCCTCGGCAGGATCTGGTAGATAGTCAGGCTTCTCAGCCCGTTTCATTTATAGTTGTCTGTACTCAGACATGTTAAGCTTCCGCTTGTGCTTTGACTTGTATGCTCTGATTGTTGGGTCGTGAGACCCATGTTTGTAATATCTCGCTCCTCGAAGCCTAATGAATAAATACTTAAGTTGTAGAGTCATGTTGTGATGCCATGTTGTATTTGCACATATCGAGCATATTGTGTGTATGTTATTGAAATGCTTGGTATGTGTGGGATCTGACTATCTAGTTGTTTATCTTTAGTAGCCTCTCTTACCGGGAAATGTCTCCTAGTGTTTCCACCGAGCCATGGTAGCTTGCTACTGCTCCGGAACACTTAGGCTGGCCGGCATGTGTCCTTCTTCGTTCCTGTGTCTGTCCCTTCGGGGAAATGTCACGCGATGAATACCGGAGTCCTGTTAGCCCGCTACAGCCCGGTTCACCGGAGTCCTGCTAGCCCAGTGCTACAGCCTGGATTCACTCGCTGATGACCGACACGTTCGATGCTGGGTCATGGATGCCTGTCCCTGTAAGTTAGTGCCACTTTGGGTTCATGACTAGCCATGTCAGCCCGGGTCCTTTGTCATATGGATGCTAGCGACACTATCATATACGTGAGCCAAAAGGCACAAACGGTCCCGGGCCAGGTAAGGTGGCACCCGTGGGAATACCGTGCGTGAGGCCGCAAAGTGAAATGATGTGCTACATGCTAGATCGGTGTGACTTAGGATCGGGGTCCTGACAGCGTTGGTATCAGAGCTTGACTACTTGTAGGATTACCAAGCCAAACTGGTCGAAGTTGAGTCTAGAAATGTTTTAGCTATATGTAGGGGAATTGATTGTGGGATGGAATGTAAGGCTCTTTTTACTCCTTGTACCTCATGCCCTTCTGATCTGAGTCATCTTATCTTTTCTACGGGGTTAAGGAACTAGGCTATCTCCTCTTTCTATCAGGATCACGTGTTACTAATCAGTAGACTTATAAGACTGTTGGATTTAAGCCTCTGTTCAGCTCCTACTACTTCTGTATGTTACTGACGATCTCGAAACCTTGATATTGTGCTTCTGAGTGGTTATGCCACCATTTTTGTAGCATGTCTCAAATCTTTTGAGCATTTATAGCCGTTATGCTGTCCGAGTCATCCCAGGTTTCTAAGCAGTCTGATGCATTTGCAAATCCCTTCTTCCCGTTCCCGATGTCCTTTTGGTCAGATTAATCACACAAATTAGTGAGTTGAGGTACTTTATTGCCTCAACATATATGTTGGAGTTAATAATTATGACCCTAAGTGCTTAGGGGATCATCTAGTGGTCTAGCCATGATCTGTGTTCCCAGTGTGATGCTTCTGGCCTTTATTCTCGAAAGCATCCCGTGATGCTACTTAGTAGTAGGTATTCTATTCCTGGGTTTTGAACCCGAGATTCACTCTACTTACTTCATGTTGATAGTGTTTGCTAGTTCCTTTAGGATATTAGTAACCTTTGCGATAGTCCTCGAGGTTCGTGGTACATCCTTCTTCCAATTACCATGGACCATCCTTGGCAGGAGTTCTTCTGAACCAAAAGATGACAACAAGAGTGCTCTCGATGAGTTCTCCATGCTATATTGTGACTCTGCCAGCTCAACCTTTCTGCATAGGTTATTCGGAAGAACTATGTTGAACTTGGTTCGACATACTAATCTATGCATCCATAACTCAGAAAATTATATGTTCTTTGAGTTGTCCCCCTTTAGTTGCCTTCTGACCTTCGTCTATTAATTGATAGTCAAGAGTATGTATGCATTCATTCATCGATGCCTATTATTCTTGTGGTCCGTCAAGCCATTCTATCCGGAATGACTAGGAGAAACAAACTCCAGTACCTCTTCCATATCCAGGATTGGGTCAAAGAAGTTGTGCTCCGCAGATCAAACTGCTAATCCAGCTTTTGTTCTGTTCTACCTTGGAGTATTACCATCTTTTATATCGGGATTGTTATAGGAATTGCACACCATCCTATGAACTCTTGGTACAGTGATACTTCTTGCCATCATTGTTCATTCCTCGGTTCCTGTGTTATTGTAACCGGAATGTCGACGAGTGAATCATGGTGTGTGAAATCAATACTCCTAGCAACTCCGTTGCTTGGTAGTTAAATGGACGATAACCTCATTCTTAGCGTGTTGATTATTGAATCGTCACCCTAAGACTGATCGTGCTACCTAGTCCTTATTTCGGTGCACCCTTCGATTGATGAGTTAGGATCTTGTCAAGTCCTCACTCATTTGATCATATCGTCTTGCCCTCAAAAGCGAGATTGTTCTCGAGCTTAGTAACATACCGGTGGTTCGTGATTTTCCGAATATCTTCTCGGAAGTACTACCAGGTTGTCCCCTGACTGTTATGTTGAGCTCGTGATCAAGTTGGTTTATCCTGTAAACCACCCTTTCTCCAAGAATCCGTGTTGGATACCCCTGAGCTAGTTGGTTAAGCTATGCATCAACTTGGAGAGTTGGAAGATAGAAGCTTGTCCGATATAGTTCATTATAAGGGATGTCTTGTATGCGTGTTGAAGAAAGTTGATATTTTCATCGACTGAACCTCGTGACCAGTTAATGGACCTATCATTTTTATCCAACCTTTGATTGGAGTATGGGCTATCATCCAATCAGACCAGAACCAACGATATTCGTAATGTTGTCTTACTCGTGGTTGATCCCTCGAGCATACACCATTATATCTTTTGGGTCTGACCCATGCTATCACTTGTTCACTTAACTATGGAATTCCTTTTAAAAGGAAACCCAGATGAATTGTTGTTGAGACCATTGACAACATCCTTATCTCCTCCATGATTTTGTTGAACATTAAGCTAGTGTTGGAAAGTTTTGAAAGCATTTTCTTCATGCTAGTTCATGAAGTAATTGTTTGATGAAAGGAGTGACTTCCTCTTATACACGTGCATTTGGTGAAAGTTGCCGCCGTGAATTTGAGAAAGTTAGTTTTGCTTCCTCTGGGATCATCCCAAGTCAGTCATACACATGTGCGAAGTATTCTGTGGTTTGGAGATTTGCAACCTTCATTCCATATGTGTTCCGAGCACCAAGCCACTGATTGATTTGTTCAAGGAAAAGGAGTTGTTGTGCAAATACTAGTTCATGCACAAGATTTCTATATCCTCAATGATGGTTCCCTACCAGAACTCGGTAGTGTTTTATTGTAAGACTACCATGTGATCATGTTTGCCTGGAACAGCGTGCTCACATGTGCGTAGCAGAACCAGCTCATGCTTTGGAGCTTGCTATCGTAGTTCATTCCCCGAGAATCTCGCAACGTTATCTCGTCGAATTGTGTTGCAAACTTTCATTTTTTCTTCCTAGACTCGATGGGTCTGGAATATCCTGACACCAACTAGATCTGAATCTCAGGCAGATATAATGGTTGGAACTTTTCCCAAGAACTATAATACTGGTCCTTCGATAACCGGTAAAGTGGATGTCGTGGCCAACACACCCCGCCGGAAGACCTATTATTGTAGTATCTTGATTGAAGAAGTTGGCCACCTTCCCATAAGGACTTCGTAGGATTTACTCCCTAGTTGTGCCTTATGATTTTTTGTCTTTCCGAAGTCCGACCTTTACTTGATGTTCTAGATACCAGACCATTTCTATGAATGGGTTACACTAGCACATCAAGGAGAACATTAGAAGCGGAGTGCTAAATGTCTCTCGGTCGATCATCCAGATTTTATTTCCTTGGCCTCGCTAAGGTAAAATCTGAGAAAGTGTTATCCTCCTTTGCATCTGCATCGTCCATCGCTATTCATCATGGTAGTATGATGTGTTGCCAGGATCCTTGACACGGATATTGGTAAAACCTTGATGATTGTGGAAATGCTCAAGTTCTTGAGAGCACGCACAAGCGCTACGTGTTATCATCGGCATTAACTGGGATGCTCTCAGTTTCCTCGGCAATGCTATGACCTTTTCAAACAGTGAATTCACTCTCTATTGTTGGGTTCTTCCCCAGTTACCAGAATCATTCCCAGCATTTGCATTTTTGTTCCCAGCTTGCACCACCAATGTGCCATTCTACCATGGGTCTCTTCCATTTTCGGTGGTAAGCAAATTCATCCATTACGTTGTCTTCAACAAGGTAATCCACATCATCCAAGTCCGAGTATGCCATTGTACCGACCCCCTCCAAACGATCGCTTGAGAATTGCCTTAGGCTGGTTTAAAGAGTTTCAATGATCTCTGAATCAAAGGTAATTCTTTTTGCCACGTAAGGGGATATATCTACGAGTCACCATCCCTAAGGTGCCTCGTTGTGGTATCATGGCAACTCAACTCCCCGCTACGTTGACAATCGATTACCACCTCCTTAAGCGTGAAATTGTTGTCTACCTAGTGAACCCTCGTCATCTGTTCCACTCCATCCCTCTAGAGGTGTGCCTCGTCTCTCAGCTCGAGAGATGTTGCTATGTCTCATTCCGAGAGTTAATCCTAAGTTGATTGATCTTCGAGAAGATCGATTCTTCCGGAGTTGTCCTTTTCCTCTTGCTGTCATGCTAGTTGGAGTTCTCAGAGCTAGACGACAAGACAAAGATGGTGATTGAATCAACGTTCATTTGAAGTGCAACCTGGATCGTGAAGATTATACTAGTTGCGTTTCCCCTTCATCTTACCCTACGCTTGAATCTCGAGACGAGATTCTTGTTTAGTGGGGGTGAGTTGTCACATCCCTAGTTCTGGCCTGACCTATGCTTGCTTCCATCTGTGCATCATGTTTAAATTTTTGGAAACTTGAACTGAGGAATTTAGAAGCCTCAAAACCCTAAATAAAAGAAGGGCAAAAACCCTAAAATCTCATTCATTGTTCCAAAATGCTCTTCTTAGATGTTTAATATTTTTGGCAAGGGTTTTGATCCAAACCAAAAATATTGAACATTTTTAAGGATTTATTTTTGGGACTTTGAATTTAAATCATTAGCTATTTGAATTTGAATTATATTCATATAATTAGAATATAATTTCAAATACCCCTGAAATATTTTATGAGCTTTTGGAAAAGTCCATCTAGCAAAATAAAAATATTCAGAGGAGTTTTTGGCATTGTTTGGATTATTTTAAAATTCCAAAACAATGGCAAAAGATTAAATAAAAATGAAACAGAACAGAAAAATTAAAAAAAGAGCAGAAGACTTACCTGTAGCCCACCAGCAGCCCAGCCACTTACCTGGCGCCACCAACCGGCCCAGCACGGCCCAGCCCACCGCCGCTTTCCCCCTGTCGTCTTCCTGGACAGAGGCGAGGCGTGGCGAGCGCCGACGCCGCCCCGGCCACCTCATGCTTGCCGCTTCGCCCTGGCCTCTTCGGGTGAAGCCACGCAGCCCCCTCGTTCCTCCCTTTCACTCTCTCCCGACCCCTTCTCCCTTCTCTGCTCTCCCCCCTCTTGCGCCCGAGCGCGCTCGTCGCCGCTGTCCACTGCCACCACGGCCACCGGGCCTCCCTCGCTTCCCCGACTAGCCCACAAGCTCCGCCACTCCGTCCTCGACCCACCTCACCAAGCCATGCCCCTCCAGAAGCCCCGAACGATCTCACCGGGCTCGTCTTCTACCTCGGACCCGCCGGCCATCACCGTCAAATTCGTCGGCTCCGGACCGTCCCCGACCTCGCCGAGGCCACCGCTGCACCCGCTGTGAGCTCCGCCATCGTTTCCCCCTCTCCCCGTGCCCTACCTCCCTCTCTAGCCGCCGTTCACAACGAGCCGAGAGCTCTTCGCCGACGGCCATGGCGCCGCCGCGGCCACAGTTGCTGCCGCCCGTGTTTGGGCACGTGTCTGCGCTCAGCGTGGTCCCAGGAGTCCAGAACAAGCATCCGTTCGTCCTCTCGTCAACCGTATCTTCGTTTTCGTTGGGGTCCGAACCCCGGCCGCCGCCGCGAGCCTGATTCCGGCGAGCCCGTTCGACCTCAGCCCCTCCCGCTTGCTTAGATGGATGCGGCTGAGCGCCAGCTACGAGTAGATGATCGCTGCCGCTGTTTTGGTCGCCGGAGGGCGTTTCTCGAGCCCCTCCGCCGCGTCTGGACTCGCCGGCGGCTAAACGCCGGCGACCGTTGACCCTTGACCGGCGTGGGTTGACCCACTGCCCGGTTTAACTCTCCCCTCTCTCCCACTGACATGCGGGCCCCGCCCGGCTAACCAAGTTAGTTAGGGTTAATTTTATTTAGGTTAGTCGCTGACCAGTGGGCCCAATCCAGTTAGTTAGGGCTAACTAACTTGGTTAGTTGACTGGGTCACTGACCAGTGGACCCCACTGGTCAGGTATGACCTGGTCGACGCCTTTGACCTGCTGAGGTCAGCATGAGGTCATGCTGACGCAATAATTCCTTTCTGGAATTAAAATAAATTAGGAAATGATTTATAAATTCCAGAAAATAGCTAAAACTTCAATAATTCATAGAAATTCAACCGTAACTCCAAATGAAATATTTATATATGAAAAATGATCAGAAAAATCCAATCTATCCATCTGTACCATTTTCATGCATGTTAGAACAACTTATGACCACTGTTTAGGACAATTCAATTAAATGGCATTTAAATAATCACATGTGGAGTTTGAATTTGAACCTAGGGTTCAAACCAACTCCATTTAACTTGCTGCTAGTTGCATTAGCTCAAATCACATCATATTGCCATGTCACATTCATACATCATATTGTTGCATCGCATTGATTGTGATCTTTCTTGTTTGCCGGTATTTGTCCCCTCTCGGTAGACGATGTTCCGATGATGTGATCGTTGACACTGATGAAGAGCTATATTATCTTCAGAAGTTCCAGGCAAGCAAAACCCCCTTGTTCATTCCGATACAATCCTACTCTCTCACTCCTGCTCTCTTTTAATGCATTAGGACAACACCGATTCATCTGTTACTTGCTGCGGTAGCTGAACCCCTTTATCCTTTGCATGACCTGTCATTGCCACAATAAATAGATGAAACCCACTAGCATGAGTAGGAGTTGTTTGAGCCCTGTTGTGCCTACTCATTCATGCTTGTTTGTCATGCCTGCTACTGCTTAGAGTTGAGTCGGGTCTGATCCATCGGGGATGAATCAGAGGTGTATAAACATGTCCTACTATTGAGGGCTAAGTGTGTGAACACGATTTGGTAAAGGTAGCGGTGAGAGGCCATGTAGGAGTACATGGTGGGTTGTCTCATTGCAGCCGTCTTCAGGAACTGAGTTCTGTGTTTGTGATCCATGACCAGTTACTACCACACATTGGGTTCCGGTAACTCGACCCCTCTCGACTTATTAATCAACATGATCTCTGTCCAGGAGTTGCAACTAGTTTCTGGTGTTTGTAGGTAGTGTTAGTAGTCTACCAAGTGGCACCCGGTACAGGTGGGCTTGGGACAGACTAGGCACAGTGGCCCGGTGTACCAAGTAGCACCCGGATGGTGGGCTTGGGAACCCTGCTCACATCGTTTGGGGCCGTGAGCGACACCCCGGCCGGATCTCCTTGCGGATGGAACCCGAATAGGCGATAAACCTGGACTAGAGACTTGTTCGGTTAGTCAGGTCGTGGCCGACTCCCTCGCACGGCTTCCGCTTGAAGGTTGCCGAGGTACATGACGTGTACAGGGCGATAAGTGGCGAAAGCGTGTGTGAAGAAGTACACCCCTGCAGGGTTATCATTATCTATTCGAATAGCCGGATTCCTTGGATATGGAAACTTGGACCCCTTCAATAGTTCATAGACAAGTGAAAGTGGATACTCTAAAATACGCAAGATAAGCGTGAGTGCTATGGATGGCGTTCCCGTAGGGAGACGGGAGCGGATCCATAGTGGTGTATTGATATGGTGAATATGTGGACTCGTTTGCGCCACCTCAAAAGAGTTACTTGCAGTCGTAGTTTAGGATAGCCACCGAGTCAAAGCTGGCTTGCTGCAGTCAAACTCCACCATCCCCTTTGTTGATAATGATGCATTTGTAGATAGTTCTGATGTAAGTCTTGCTGGGTACATTTGTACTCACGTTTGCCTATTTTATGTTTTTGCAGAGAGACTTCAGTCTCACTAGTAGTTCCACGTGGACTTCGACGTTTAGCTTGTTACCTCAGCTACGATCTTGTGCCCTCGGCAGGATCTGGTAGATAGTCAGGCTTCTCAGCCCTTTTCATTTATAGTTGTCTGTACTCAGACATGTTAAGCTTCCGCTTGTGCTTTGACTTGTATGCTCTGATTGTTGGGTCATGAGACCCATGTTTGTAATATCTCGCTCCTCGGAGCCTAATGAATAAATACTTGAGTTGTAGAGTCATGTTGTGATGCCATGTTGTATTTGCACATATCGAGCATATTGTGTGTATGTTATTGAAATGCTTGGTATGTGTGGGATCTGACTATCTAGTTGTTTATCTTTAGTAGCCTCTCTTACCGGGAAATGTCTCCTAGTGTTTCCACCGAGCCATGGTAGCTTGCTACTGCTTCGGAACACTTAGGCTGGTCGGCATGTGTCCTTCTTCGTTCCTGTGTCTGTCCCTTCGGGGAAATGTCACGCGATGAATACCGGAGTCCTGTTAGCCCGCTACAGCCCGGTTCACCGGAGTCCTGCTAGCCCAGTGCTACAGCCTGGATTCACTCGCTGATGACCGACACGTTCGATGCTGGGTCATGGATGCCTGTCCCTGTAAGTTAGTGCCACTTTGGGTTCACGACTAGCCATGTCAGCCCGGGTCCTTTGTCATATGGATGCTAGCGACACTATCATATACGTGAGCCAAAAGGCGCAAACGGTCCCGGGCCAGGTAAGGTGGCACCCGTGGGAATACCGTGCGTGAGGCCGCAAAGTGATATGATGTGTTACATGCTAGATCGGTGTGACTTAGGATCGGGGTCCTGACAATAAGTCTATGAGGAGTTTGATATTTACAGAGAAAGTCGACCCCTAAAAATGAAGATCTTCGACTAAAGACTTTCTGAAGACTTTGAAAGTGAAGAACTTGGTGTGACCGTGAAGACTTGGTATTCATTCGAGGAATATGAAGCTTGAAGACTTTCGTTTTCATAGTTTTGTTTTTCTCTTTCTTGAGTCATAGGAAACACCGTACTGTTAAAGGGGCTCGAGGAAATACTAAGGAAAAATTTCCATGTGATGCTCAACTCAAAATCCTACACCTACCAATCCCTTCGAGTGAAGCCATTAGAAATCTCATACAGTTCAGTCAATTTCTTCAGTGACAGAGACGAAGTTCTTCTGGTCTCTGAGGAATTTGTCCTGACTGAGGAGTTAGGAATTCGCCAGTGCGGATTGCCTACACAGTGAGGAACATGATAGCCCTGAGGATTTTGCTACTCAAAATTCCGACCGTTGCTGTGCTATGCGCCAGCTGTCCCAAAATATCTATCCACCTAACGGTCATATCATTGAAGGGCATTTATGTCTTATCATGTCGGGCTGCTCCCTAGGCTATAAATAGCCGCCCCCTACAACCACTAGTTGGTTGGCTGCTCCGAGAGAAACTGACACTTGTCATTTGAGAGCAACCCATCCTCTGAGGACTTTGAGCAAAAATCATCAAGTGAGGAAAAACCAAAAACCCAAAACCCAAACACCTACAAACCCCAAGTGATTGAGCATCACTAAAGAGATTGATCCTGTGTGGATCCGACGCTTGTTACCTTTGAAGACTGTGCTTCTTCCATACGGTTAGGCGTCATGGTCTAGAGCATCCAAGAGGAATTGTGGATCACCGAGTAACCGAGTTTGTGAAGGTTTGGAAGTCGCTTGAAGACTTACCACGAGTGATTGGACGAGGTCTGTGTGACCTTAGTTCAAGGAGAATATGGTGAGGACTGGGTGTCCTGAGCTGCGTGTTCAGGACTGGGTGTCTGGGACTGTGTGTCCTCGAGTTTAAATACTCAGCCGCTCTAACCAGACGTACAACTGAGACAACAGTTGGAACTGGTCTACCAAATCATTGTCTTCACCAAGCTTACTAGTTCTATTCCCTCAACTCTTTCATTTCCTCATAACTGTGTTGTGTGTTTGTTCATATCTGTGTTTGAAGACTTTGACTGAAGACTTTCTCAATTTCCTCGGTTCAATTTCTTCAGTCTGTTTGTCTTCATCCTGTGTTATCCTGTGATTACGCTTCCTGTACTCTGTGCCTGTCTTCATTTCATCATGATGACTATGCTTGTATTCTGTTATGTTTACTTTTGAGTACTTATTCCGCTGCTAGTAGTTCTTCGCTAAGGAATTTCCTCACCGGCAAATTCCTCAGTGAAGAATTTCATAAAAATCTCCTATTCACCCCCCCCCCTCTAGTCGATATAACGCACTTTCACTTACTAGGGGCATGTTGTGGTATATGTATTCACACATGTATTACGGTTTCCGGTTAATACAATTATAGCATGAACAATAGACAATTATCATGAACAAGGAAATACAATAATAACCATTTTATTATAGCCTCTAGGGCATATTTCCAACAATAACAATCATGCATAAAAGAGTTCAGAAAAGACTCAAATAATATTCATAGATAATCTGATCATAAACTCACAATTCATCTGATCCCAACAAACACACCATAAAAAGTATTACATCGAATAGATCTCCAAGAAGATCGAGGAGAACATTGTATAGAAGATCAAAGAGAGAAGAAGAAGCTGTCTACCTATTAGCTATGGACCCGTAGATCTGTAGTAAACTACTCACACATCATCGGAGGGGCGGCAAGGTTGATGTAAAACCCCTCCGTGGTTGATTCCCCTCCGGCGGAGTGCCAGAAAAGGCCCCAGATGGGATCTTTTGAGAATAGGAACTTGCAGCGGCAGAAAAAGTATTTTGGGTGTCTCTCTGTTGGTTTCTCGATTTTAGAGAATTTATAGAGGCGAAGTTAGGTCAAAGGGTGAACATGGGCCCCACAAGCCACTAGGGCGCGCCCTGGTGCCTAGTGGGCTACTCATTCATCTTCTGGCCCTCTCCTAAAGCTTGTAGGGTCTCTTTTGACTAGAAAAAATCTACAAAACGTTTCGTGGCATTTGGACTTTCGTTTGGTACTAATATTCTGAAAAACCAAAAAGAGTAAAAAAACAGCAACTGACACTTGGCACTAAGTTAATAGGTTAGTCCCAAAATATGATATACAATTGCTTGTAATTGCATATAAAACATCTAAGATTGATACTGTAATAGCATGGAACAATAAAAAATTATAGATACGCTGGAGACGTATCAGGTGGCGCCGGCTCATCCTCGGCTGCATGCTCCATTGGGACCTGGTCGTCCTTCGGCTGCTGATACGTCTCCAACATATCTATAATTTTTTATTGTTCCATGCTATTATATTATCTATTTTTGATGTTTTATATGCATTAATATGCTATTTTATATTATTTCTGGGACTAACCTATTAACCTAGAGCCCAGTGCCAGTTTTTGTTTTTTTCTTGTTTTTGAGTTTCGCGGAAAAGGAATACCAAACGGAGTCCAAATGGAATGAAACCTTCGCGATCATTTTTCTTGGACCAGAAGACAAACAAGAGACTTGGATATGAAGTCGGAGGAGCCACGAGGCGGCCACAAGGATGGAGTGTGCTCCCCCCACCCTTGGGGGTTCCCCGTGACCCTCCTGACCTAATTCTTTCGCGTATATATTCCCAAATATCCCCAAACCACCAGAGGCATCCATGAAAACACTTTTCCACCGTCGCAACCTTCTATACCCGTGAGATCCCATCTAGGGACCTTTCTCGGCACCCTGCCAGAGGGGGATTCGATCATGGAGGGCTTGTACATCAACTCTATTGCCCTTCTGATGAAGCGTGAGTAGTTTACCTCAGACCTACGGGTCCATACCTAGTAGCTAGATGGCTTCTTCTCTCTCTTTGATTCTCAATACCATGTTCTCCTCGACATTCTTGGAGATATATCTGATGTAATACTTTTTTGCAGTGTATTTGTCGAGATCTGATGAATTGTGGATTTATGATCAGCTTATCTATGAATATTATTTGAATCTCATCTGAATTCTTATATGCATGATTTGATATCTTTGTAATTATCTTTGAACTATCGGTTTGGTTTGGCCAACTAGATTGATTTTTCTTGCAATGTGAGAAGTGCTTAGCTTTGGGTTCAATCTTGCGGTGTCCATTCCCAGTGACAGTAGGGGCAGCAAGGCACGTATTGTATTGTTGCCATCGAGGATAAAAAGATGGGGTTTTCATCATATTGCTTGAGTTAATTCCTCTACATCATCTCATCTTACTTAATGCGTTACTCCGTTCTTCATGAACTTAATACTCTAGATGCAGGCAGGAGTCGGTCGATGTGTGGAGTAACAATAGTAGATGCAAAATCGTTTCGGTCTACTTGACACGGACGTGATGCCTATATTCATGATCATTACCTTAGATATCGTCATAACTTTGCACTTCTCTATCAATTGCTCGGTAGTAATTTGTTCACCCACTATATTATTTGCTATCTTGGGAGAAGCCTCTAGTGAAAGCTATGGCCCCCGGGTCTATTTTCCATCATATAAGTTTTCGATTATACTCTGCCAGCCCCCAAGTCTTCGGATGATGAACCTGAATGATCTGTAGACTTTATGATATAGGTTGATACTTTCTCTCTAAGCTTTTCGAAAGTCCAACAACGTAGTGTAAACTTCACCTGTAGTCCCCAAGGGCCGACTCAATTTATCATAAATGAACTGGTACTTCACTTCATAACTATCTTTTACTAGTCCCAATAAGTATTGCAATCCGGCTTAATCTTGAGAAACTTTCTGAGTATCATGCATTAGCCCCCAAGTGCCAAGTGTTGTTACTTTGTAAAACACTTGGGACTTGAAACATATAAGAGTCATAAAAAATTGCTTTGGTAGACATTAGCCCCCAAGTGTCAAGAGGTATTGCGGTGCATAGTACTTGAGACTTGAACCCTTATAACTTTTAGTTTAAGCCTTGGCACACCTGTGTATGTTTTGTAGAATGCCCTATCTGAATTGGGCTCCCAATTAACTGATGCAAAGACCCGGCTGATGGATAAAGAGGCAGAAATCAAGACTGCTGACTCTAAACTCCAATTGAGTCTTTTTGAGATAGAAAAATTGAAGACCAGCTTGACTGCAAAGAAGAAATCCTGGGCCGGAGAAAAGATGTTGCTGATACAACGTGCTGAAATAGCTGAGGCGGCTCTTGGGGAGGTTACCACGAAGCTCACCGGCTTAAAGAACCGGGTGTCTCAAATGGTCTCCGCCATCTTTGGTAAGTCATCTGTATTAATCACTTATACCTTCTATTGACCCGGAATATAAGCCACCTGCTGATCCTTTGTTTAAAAAACACTCACAGGTCCACAAAGAAAAAATCTGAGCCAAGACAGTGTGACCAAATTGAAGGCGGTTTATACCTTGGTGGAGCAATTGTATGCTGGCGCTCAACAAGCACTTGCCACCATCTCCCCTGCAAACCAAGGACCCAATCGGTTGAGCGATGTCTTGAAGAAGTTATCAATCTTACCCGCCAGGTTTCAAGAGGTCAAACGATCCTGTGCCAGAGCCGGAGCCCTGACTGCCCTAAGCCGCTCCAAAGCCTGGGTGCCAGATCTAGACCCGGCGGATGTGGCTAAGGGGTACCCAACCGTGAAGGAAGACGGGACTCTATTTGATCAAGATGACTTCATTGCCTATGTGAGGAGAGTTCGACCTCAAGCTACCATTCTTGGAGAGGAGACCAACATCGATAAATATCAGTCGGGTTTTGATATGGAGAATAAGAAGATGGCGACTCCCTCTTATAAGGTGACATATCTTATCTCGTCGGTTCGTCAACACACTTTTGCTCCAGAAGTTGATCCGGCCGGCGTGATTGATGATGAAGCGGAGTTCATTGCTCTGAATGGCTTTGACTGGTCCAATCCTAGCTTCCAATCAGTAAAAGGAGGTGAACCAGCAAGGGGAGAGTCATAACCATCTTGTGGGCTCTCAAAGCCTTGTAATATATTTAGCTTGAAAACTGTATGTGTTGCTTATGCCATCACACACAAAATGTTGCATACTACTCTTTGCCAGCACATCTTTGACTACATCTGCAATGTTTTAACTTTGCTCCTACAAAAAAGTGAAAGGGCTGGCCTGGCGGTTTAACACCGGACGGGTCAAAAACACTCGTTATATGTCTTTACAAAATTGTCATGTTGGAAAAGATAAACAAGGCTGAAAAAACTATTCGTGAACAACACTGTCATACCTGTGTTTCTGGACTGCCGGTTTTCATGATCCGGATGATGAAGTTGATGACCCAATCTTTTTGAGAAGTCAATGCTTCCATATACCTGATGACTATCATGCCTTTGCGGCTTATTGTCAAATAGTCAAGCCGTCTTAAATAAAAACCATACTGATAGTTTAGATTTGAGACAATAAAAACCAGTAAGACAAAATAGCAGATTTCAAACAACATAAACTTGGGGGTTTCTGATTCGAATGCGATCAGTAAACCGGACCAAAGGGGTTAAGCTAAGATTCGGATACGATCATATAGCCCCCAGTGGCTTTGGCGTTGCGCCGATCAAGAGGGTACTGTCGGCGTTCTGGGAACGGGGGTCCCCAGACTTGCCTGCCTGCGGCCTGTGGCGTGGCTCAAAGGGGGGCCCAGCACGGCCCATCTTCACCAACACAGACCCAAGACCCTCGTGGGGCGGACGACGCGGAGCTTCCTCAGGCACGGCCTCACCAGGCTGGCTCGCGAGGAGGCGGAGAGATCAAGGCGGGGTACCTCACGAGGTGCCCGTGACGCAAGCCATGACGACCAAAGGCGCCAGGCGGGTGCCAGCCCGCGCAGTGTCCTCCTTTCCTCTTTGGTGCAAAGGGAGCAAGCACAGCCGCGGAGTACCGAGGCATTAGGCAAAGGTTGCCATTTCAGTGCAACAAGACCAAGACCAGGAGGACTGCAAGACGGAGGTCATCGTGGAGCCCAAGACGGCGTCACCACCAGAGCTTTGTGCAGGCGAAGACTACTTTTGTCAGGATAACTGGTACTAGCTGCCCCCCTTCAAATTAGCCCGCCATTGTTGGCTCCCTTCTCGCTCGATATTTGGGAAGAGGACCAGGGCCTTTATAAATAGGACTAGCCACCCCCAGGGGAGAGGGCATCAACAATCAGAGAGAGAGAGAGAAGGGTGACTAAACTCCTCCCAGCAGTTCATCGCCCCAGCCAAGAACAAACCCTCGCGAGGCTGTTCTTCCATGTATTGTTCATCATCATCAACCCAAGAGGCAATCCTTCACGCCACACACTGGAGTAGGGTATTACACCACAACGGTGGCCTGAACCAGCATAAACCCTGTGTCTCTTGTGTTGTTCTTTCCATTGCTTAGATCTTAGCGAGGCGGAGGGGTGCAGGTAGGTAGGAGGCGAAATCTCCGCGCGCACCCCAGTGTTCGAACCTCAAGGGTCTGCAGGAACCCGAAATCCGACATTTGGCGCGCCAGGTAGGGATGCGCCGGAATTCATCTTCCACTACCCCGTTCTCCTCCGACCATCGTGCCCATGTCTGACGCTCGTCGGGCCCGCGCCGACCGCCGGGCCGCTCTCGCTTCCCGCGTCGCCCAGACGGCTCTTGTCGGCGGGCGTCCTCGCTGTTCCCCGTCACCTGCCGTCAATGCCGCCACCGGCCCGGCGGGGAACGAGCAGCAAGCATCGTCTCAGCATCCGTCCGTGTGGCAAGACGGTCGCACCGCAACTCCCTTGCTCACCCCAGCTGGTTCCTCGTCCCGCGCACTCCGTGCACCTATGGAGGCTCGAGCTGAGCTCATCGCGGCAAACGAGCTCATGCGCTACCGTTCCGTCGACGACGTCTACAAAGAATGGCTCGACTGCGTCGCCGAGCTCGTCCGCGCCGCAGGGGGCTCTCCTGCGCCGTCCGTTCCGCTGCACCGCACCCCACCCCGCGCGGGCGATGAAGCTCCGGCGGTGCCCCGGCCGCCTCCTCCACAAGAAGGCGCCATGGCTCCAAGGCGCGTGGCCCCTGGGCGGAACCCGCTCCGTCAGCTGCCAGCGCGGCAAGAGCAGAGCTGCCAAGAAGCCCCTCGCCCAAAAGAAGCTGCCCGGGTGCTCCCTGCTCCAGCACGTCGCGACCGTGCTCCTGCTCCAGCACGTCAAGACCCCGCGCTGCTCCCAGCTGCAGCGCGTGGGGACATGCAAGACCAAGCTCTCCGTCACCCAAGGCCTCCCGTGGCCGCAGCAGGCTGTCGTGCCTTCACCACCGAGCTACGCAGCGTCGCATGGCCCAGCAAGTTCAAGCCAGACCTGCCTTCTCGTTACGACGACACGGCTGACCCTGCGGAGTTCCTCCAGCTCTACGAGCTGGGCATCGAAGCTGCCAACGGAGACGAAAAGGTCATGTCGAACTGGTTTCCCATGGCACTCAAGGACGGGGCCCGCACCTGGCTCCTGAACCTGGCTCCAGGCACGATCTCCTCCTGAGACGAGATGCGCACCCGCTTCATCACCAACTTCCAAGGTACTCGCGACCGGCCGCCCGCCGTGAGCGACATGCGCCGCATCAAGCAACAACCCGGGGAGACCCTGCAGAAGTACATCCAGCGCTTCAACAACGCACGCCTCAAGATTCCCAAGGTGACTGAGGAGGCCATCATCTCAGCCTTCTCCGACGGCGTGCGCGATGTCAAGATGAAGGAGGAGCTGGCAATGCATGAAGACCTGTGCACTTCCTTGGAGCTGTTCAACATGGCAACCAAGTGCGCCAGGGCTGAGGAAGGGCGTCTCTCCCTCCTCGAGCTGCCTGCCGCAGACCCAGAAGAGAAGAAGATGTGAAGCGCAAGGGGGCTGTCGTGCTCGCGGCAGAACCAGACACCAAGCGGGGCAGAGATCGGCCCGAACTTTCCAAGGGCAGCCGGTACTGTGTGTACCACGACCTCCACACCCACAACACCAACGAATGTCAAGAGCTCCGAGCCATGCGAGAAGGAAGGATCGGCCGTTGCCCCGACCGCGGTGACCGGGGCTACGGTCGAGGAGGAGGAAGGAACGCAGGATGCTGGGAAGACCGTGGCCCGCGCCAAGGGTGGCGCGATCAACCTCGCGAGGATCGCTGGCAGGACCTGCCTCGCGAGGAAGACTGGAGGGATCAGCCTCGCGAGGATCGCCCGCAAGGCAACACAGGCCTCCCTCCGCTGCCGCCGCAGCCAAGGAGAAACAAGGACCGCCACCAAGACAAGGGGGCTGAGGGCTTCCAGGAGCCGCGCGCGATCGCCTGCATCATGGGCGGGGCTCAGGCCCCAGCCTCTCAACGCATCTTCAAACAGTTCGCCCGCAAAGTGAATGCAGTCCTCCCCAGGCTTGAAGCCACGCGCCCTCTCAGGTGGTCGGCGTGCGCCATCACGTTCAGCTCAGCAGATCAGCTCAAGTGTGCGGCTACAGCAGGAGTCCTCCCAATGCTTTGTTCCTCAATCATCAGCAACATGGTGGTCACCAGGACCCTCATTGATGGCGGGGCAGGGCTCAACGTCCTATCCGTGGAAACATTCAACAATCTCCAAGTGCCCTACAGCCAGCTTCAGCCAACCAAGCCTTTCTCCGGAGTCACCGACGGCTCCATGGTCCCGATTGGGCAGGTCCGCCTCCCTGTCACCTTCAGGGCACGCGACAACTACCGCACCGAGCTCATCGACTTCGACGTCGCTCACATTCGCCTGCCGTACAACTCCATCCTTGGGTACCTAGCGCTGGCCAAGTTCATGGTCGTAACTCACCACGGCTACAACGTCCTCAAGATGCCAGGAAGTGGCGGAGTCATCACGGTGCCCTACAAAGAGAAGGACGCGGTGTGTTCCCTAGAACAAGTCTTTCAGGCCGCGTCACTGGAAGACCCGGATCGCGGAAGCAGGAGGCTTCCCGAGACCGCCCCCAAGAAGAAGAAGACATTGTCCGGCCCGGCCCCTCAGGAGGCAGGCCCCTCTGGGCCCGTGCTTGCCTAGGGGAAACCTCCTTCCATCGCATAGGAAAGCGCGCCTGGCGCCCTCCTCAGGCAGGGCTCGGGGGCTCTCCTCTGGAGGGCCACCGACCTGGCTAGGGTTACGAGGGAGGCGCTTGGGCACCACATGGAGGCATGTTTCGAAGCACGTTTCCCTCAAGAAGGAGTAAGGCAAGGAGAGCTAGACCCTCAGGAGTTCGTCAGCAAGGCCATTCAGGAGCTACAGGAGTCAAGGGTCATGAAAGGCGGCCGCCGTCTACCAGCAGTGGCTCCCCATCTAGGTGAGGATGGTGGGCTGCGCGTCTGCATCGACATACCAAGGCTCAACCGAGTCACCTCTCTGGAGCACCTCTGGCCCTCGCGAGTGGGGCGCTGCGGAGGTCCACCCCACAGCTACGTTCGCATGCCTTACGGCTTGCCGAACGCGGCTGCCACGCACCAGCGCCTCATAAGGGGCATCATGGAAGAACAACAGGCCAGGCGTTCCGCAGCCCTGGCGGAGATGGAGATGGTCCGCGGGGAGCCACCAGCGCCTCCGGAGCCTCCCGAGGCCCCTGGGCCTGGGGGCTCGTGAGGATCGGCTCCCGCAGCCCACCGAGTCTGCTACACCAACACCCCTTCATCCTCAACGTCATCAAGTGACATCTTTCAAGTTTTCACTTCCAGCTGGGAGCGCCCCCCAGGGCTGCATTATTCCCAGGCCGCGTGGGTCCGTCCCTGCGGCGTGTATCCCTTTTATTTCATGTTGTTAGCTTACCTTGTTGGGGGCGCCTCTTGGGCCACATGATCCCCAAGTCGCTCGGGCCTGACCCAGTGATGTCCGCCTTCCCAGCATCTATTTGAATGAATCCACTCCTTCGCGGCTAATGTGTTTGACCTAGCTGCCCGCTCAACTGACGCCAACTAACGGAACTTCTCTCAAACTGCACGATGCTTGCGCATGGGTCCGTCCCTGCAACGCCGACAAACCTGAATGGCTGAGCTCTGGCCGCGGCAGCCCCGCATGGCGCCACCTCGTCAAGCCTTCAATGCCTCGTACCCCTCGGAAGCAACCAATGGCTGACTGTCAATTGCAATGGCAACCCCTTGTTTTTTCTATGATGGGTCTACAGGATCTCCTGAAGGAGCTGCGTCAGGCGAGGCCCTTGCGGTGTCTCCTTCACTCTCATCCGTGCGAACTGCTTGCACGTTAAAGGGGGGGTGCCTGAGCATCGCGATTCAGGGCTCCTACTGGCTCTCCAGCCCTCACCCTCTGGCCTTGTCCACGGCATCGCGACCTGGCATACCAGCGACGGCTGAGACTCGCTCGAGGGCCGGGACCCAAGGACGTAGAGCAAAAAGGGGAGCAAAGGCAAGAGGGGAGGGACACGTGAGGACCTCACTGAGCAACCTCGCGCCTGCCGATGCACGGACCCGGCGACACACCAGAGAGCGGCCCCTGATTCTCGAGATAAGTCACCACCCGGAAGCGCCAGTTACCGTGGCACCACCACCGCACCTAATGCAATCCCGTGTTAGCGACGCCGCTCTCCTTTCTCACCGAACGACGGTTGCTTGAGCGCCAAAGGGGACCTCCTGAGCATCGCGACTCAGGGGCTCTTACCGGACTCCGGGTCGCTCACCTCCTGGCCTTGACCATGGCATCGCGACCTGGCATACCAGCGACGGCTGAAGCCGCCTTGGGACTGGGACCTGTCGGTGCAGAGCACCAAGCCCTCGCGAGGTGCGAAAGGGAGGACTAAGCTAAGACAGAATGAGCAACTCACACAATTCTACGACAAGGGTTATATTAACAAAATAGGGTCACAGGCACCTTACAAGCCCCCACGGGACGCGTCTTTGATTCCTCGCAGGGAACAGATCCTAAAGGGACACTAACTACGTGCGCCCCTGCAGAAGACGCCATCATCAACAGTGGGCCGTCAAGCACCGGCACCAACCCCATCCAGGTCAGAGTCAGCGGCGGCCTGACGAGCCTGCCTTCCTCCAGGAGTGGCGCCGGCTCGGGGGCTCGTAGCTATCGTCGCTCGTCTCCGGAGTCGCGAAGAGCTCGCTGGAGTCGCTGGAACCTCCGACGCCTCCGCAGCCTAAGGAGCCGCCAAGGGAGCGGTCGGCGGGCCCAGTCCTCGCCGCAGCAGGGTCCCAGCCACCTCTCCCGGGGCAGCACTCCAGCCGGCGCCTATTCGCATCAAAGACCTTGAAGAACATCACCGAAGCACCGTCGTAATCCAAGTGGATCGCGAAGGCGCCCCTTGTCCTGCAAACCCGGGCGATTTCGCTCCAGCCCCGAGTCATGAAGACCTCGCCCGGGGCAACGACCGCGACCTCTGCCCCGGTTGCGAGGGTGCTGCAGCCGGCATGCTGCAGCCAAAGCTCCAGGGGCTCTCCCTGCGGGACGATGGAGGCGAAGAAGGGAGGAAGGCGAATCCAAGACTGAGGAGGCATGGCGACGTGGAACATGAGCTCTCGGGAGGAGCCCTCAGTGTGGACCCTAGGGGGGACGACCCACACCTTCGTGACCCGTCGGCGCCGACGGCGGTGCCGCCCGTGGCGATAAGCATCAGCTCCTTCAGGGCCCTTGATGTGGGCATACAAGGGAAGCGGGAACCCCGGCGGTGCCCGCTCGCACCAAGGCCTCAACACCACCTGATGGGCCCCCTCGTCCGGGCCGCGGAGGACGAGCCGTTTCTTTGGCGGAAGCGGGACTGGTTCCTCTCGGGGAGCCTTTTCCTTCTCTGCCGTCGAGAACCGGCGGATCGGAGCCATCGCAGCAAGACGGAGCAAGGACCAGGAAGAAGGAGAAGCAAGGAGGGACAAACTGGAAGGGCGCGCACCGTTCCGTACTTATAGCCGGCGAACGCCAACCGCCGACCTCCACGATCGCAGGTAATCATGACCCGCTTTGCATGAAGGGACTTGTCCAATCCGTGCAGTTGCCGAGGCGCCATGGGGAAGTGGAGACGCCCACGTCCAATCAACCGCCACGCGGCGCCCAAGGCTGCAGGCTGTTAGGGCCCGCGGTGCTTCGATCTTGCCCTTCCGCCTCCCTGCACGGCCAAGTACGGGCGGGCCTTGGGCCCGAGGGCTACTGTCGGCGTTCTGGGAACGGGGGTCCCCAGACTTGCCTGCCTGCAGCCTGCGGCGTGGCTCAAAGGGGGGCCCAGCACGGCCTATCTTCACCAACACAGACCCAAGACCCTCGCGAGGGGCCAAGCCTCGCGGGGCGGATGATGCGGAGCTTCCTCAGGCACGGCCTCACCAGGCTGGCTCGCGAGGAGGCGGAGAGATCAAGGCAGGGTACCTCACGAGGTGCCCGTGACGCAAGCCATGACGACCAAAGGCGCCAGGCGGGTGCCAGCCCGCGCAGTGTCCGCCTTTCCTCTTTGGTGCAAAGGGAGCAAGTGCAGCCGCGGAGTACCGAGGCATCAGGCAAAGGTTGCCATTTCAGTGCAACAAGACCAAGACCAGGAGGACTGCAAGACGGAGGTCATCGTGTAGCCTAAGACGGCATCACCACCAGAGCTTTGTGCAGGCGAAGACAACTTTTTTCAGGATAACTGGTACTAGTTGTCCCCCTTCAAATTAGCCCACCATTGTTGGCTCCCTTCCCGCTCGATATTTGGGAAGAGGACCAGGGCCTCTATAAATAGGACTAGCCACCCCCAGGGGAGAGGGCATCAACAATCAGAGAGAGAGAGAGAGAGAAGGGTGACTGAACTCCTCCCAGCAGTTCATCGCCCCAGCCAAGAACAGACCCTCGCGAGGCTGTTCTTCCTTGTATTGTTCATCATCATCAGCCCAAGAGGCAATCCATCATGCCACACACTGGAGTAGGGTATTACACCACAACGGTGGCCCAAACCAGTATAAACCCTGTGTCTCTTGTGTTATTCTTTCCATAGCTTAGATCTTAGCGAGGCGGAGGGGTGCAGGTAGGTAGGAGGCGAAATCTCCGCGCGCACCCCAGTGTTTGAACCTCAAGGGTCTGCCGGAACCCGAAACTGACAGGTACCGACAGCTATGTTCTCTTTGGTTCGAATACGACCTATGTTTGAACAGGAAGCCCCCAAATGACCTTGAGAGGTTTTTAACGACCCTGATTCGAATATGATCCAAGTTGGACCCAAAAGGGGTTAATCTATGATTCGGATACGATCAAGAAGCCCCCTAGTGAGTTTGGCTTTAAGCCGATCAAGAGGGTTACGACAGCTATGTTCTCTTTGGTTCGAATACGACCTATGTTTGAACACGAAGCCCCCAAGTGACCATGAGGTTTACAGCTAGATTCGACTATGATCATAAGCCGCACCAAAAAGGTTAAGCTAGATTCAGATATGATCAGCTCCTCAATAGTCATTTAAATAATGAAAATAGTAAAGATATATGATCTTTGAAGAGGAAAAAGACAGAGGTCCTGCTTTATTACTTATCATAATATATACAATGTCAAAGTATGTACATGACGAGAGCCGGTAGCTCAGGTGTAGTATGGCCGAAGCTGAGCAATGTTCCATGGCCGGCGGGTCTCCTCCTCTGACTTACGTGAGTCTTTGTGCTCTCGAACATCAATGAGGTAATATGACCCGTTGTTTAAATTCTTGCTGACCACAAAAGGTCCTTCCCAAGGCGGGGATAGTTTGTGTGCATCAAACAGATCCTGGATGAGCCGGAGCACCAGGTCACCTTCTTGAAAGGTCCTGGACTTAACCCGGCGGCTGTGATAATGGTGCAGGTCATATTGATAAATTGCTGATCGAGCCACCGCTAAGTCTCTCTCCTCATCTAACAAGTCAAGTGCATCCTGCCGGGCTTGTTCATTGTCAGCTTCAACGTAAGCCGCCACGCGAGGCGAGTCATGACGGATGTCACTAGGAAGCACTCTTCTTCTCCATAAACCATGAAGAAAGGTGTATAAACTGTAGACCTGTTAGGAGTGGTGTTGATGCTCCACAGCACTGAGGGTAATTCCTCTACCCAACTACCCGGCGTCCATTGTAAGGGAACCATAAGCCGGGGCTTGAGACCTTTTAAGATTTCCTGATTTGCTCTCTCATCTTGACCATTGGATTGAGGGTGAGCTACTGAAGAAACATCAAGCCGGATATGCTCACGTTGACAAAACTCCTTCAGAGCACCTTGGGAAAAATTAGTGCCATTGTCAGTGATAATGCTGTGTGGAAAACCAAAGCGAAAAATCACCTTTTTCATGAACTGAACCACCGTGGCTGCATCACATTTGCTCACTGGCTCTGCCTCAACCCATTTTGTGAATTTGTCAACTGCCACTAAAAGATGTGTCTTTTTATCTTTGGACCTTTTGAAAGGTCCAACCATGTCAAGTCCCCAAACTGCAAATGGCCAAGTGATTGGAATCATCCGCAACTCTTGAGCCGGCACATGCGCTCGTCGTGCAAATTTTTGACATCCATCACACCTACTGACCAGATCCTCCGCATCAGCGTGAGCCGTTAGCCAGTAAAAACCATGACGAAAAGCTTTGGCCACAAGATACTTTGACCCGGAGTGATGACCACAATCCCCTTCATGGATCTCACGAAGTATTCCTTGACCTTCTTCAAGAGAAACACAACGCTGAAATGCTCCAGTGATGCTGCAATGATACAACTCTCCGTCAGAAATCGTCATTGACTTAGACCGCCGGGTTATCTTTCGGGCCAGGGTCTCGTCCTCTGGCAATTCACCCCGGGTCATGTAAGCTAGGAACGGTACTGTCCAATCTGGAATAACATGAAGAGACGCCACCAACTGTAGCTCCGGGTCAAGAATGGCCAAATCTTCCTCTGTAGGCAACTTAACAGACGGGTTATGTAAAACATCTAAAAAGGTGTTAGGTGGCACCGGCTTATGCTGAGATCCTAGCCGGCTTAAGGCATCGGCCGCTTCGTTCTTTCTGCGGTCAATGTGTTCCACTTGATAACCTTTGAAATACCTTGCAACAGCGTCAACCTCGTGGCGATAAGCCGCCATGAGAGGATCCTTGGAATCCCACTTGCCTGACACCTGCCGAGCCACCAAATCTAAGTCAGCTAGACACCGTACCCGGCTCAAGCTCATTTCCTTAACCATTCGAAGACCATGAAGCAAGGCCTCGTACTCAGCTGCATTGTTAGTGCATGAAAGCATCAATCATAACACATAACAAAATTTGTCACCTCGAGGAGAGGTTAAAACAACTCTAGCCCCCGAGCCTTCCAATTGTCTGGACCCATCAAAGTGAATTGTCCAATATGTGTTGTCTGGCTTCTCCTTCGGTATCAACAACTCTGTCCAGTCATTAATGAAGTTAACCAGTGCTTGATACTTGATCGCAATACGTGGCACACATTTTAAACCATGAGATCCAAGTTCAATTGCCCACTTGGCGACTCATCCTGTGGCTTCTCTATTTTGAATAATGTCTCCCAGAGGAGAAGAGCTAACCACAGTAATTTGGTGACCCTGAAAATAATGCTTGAGCTTCCGGCTTGCCATGAACACCCCATAAACAAGCTTCTACCAATGTGGATATCTCTTTTTAGACTCAATGAGCACCTCTCTACGTAGTAAACCAGCCGTTGAACCGGATGTTCTTTGCCAGCCTCCTTACGCTCCACAAAAATGGCCGCACTAATAGCACGTGAGTTAGCAGCCACGTACAACAACAATGTCTCCTTCTCAACCGGAGCAGCAAGAATCGGCGGCTCAGCGAGCTATTTCTTCAGATCCTCAAAGGCAGAGTTAGCAGCGTCACTCCAGACAAAGTCATCCGCCTTTTTCATCATTTGATACAAAGACATCGCCTTCTCCCCTAACCGGCTTATGAACCGGCTTAAGGCCGCGACACGACCCGCCAACCGTTGAACGTCATTGATGCACACCGGTTTGGCCAGAGATGTAATTTCCTTAATTTTCTCCGGGTTAGCCTCAATACCTCTGTTAGACACCAAGAAACCCAAGAGCTTGCCAGCTGGGACTCCAAAAACACACTTGGCCGGGTTGAGCATCATCTTGTAGACCCAGAGGTTATCAGAGGTTTCCTTTAGATCAGTTACCAAGGTTTCCTTCTCTCTAGATTTCACCACTATATCGTCCACTTAAGCATGAACATTATGCCCAATCTGATTGTGAAGGCAGTTCTGCACACACCGCTGATAAGTCGCCTGGGCACTCTTAAGCCCAAAAGTCATAGACACATAGCAGACGGCCCGAATGGAGTGATGAAAGTTGTCTTCTCCTGGTCCTTAACTGCCATCTTGATCTGATGATAACCCGAATAGGCATCCAAAAAACTCAAACGCTCACAACCCGCCGTAGCATCAATGATCTGATCAATACGAGGGAGAGAAAAAGGGTCGTACGGACAAGCCTTGTTCAAATCGGTGTAATCCACACACATACGCCAGGTGCCATTCTTCTTGAGTACAAGCACCGGGTTAGCCAACCACTCTGGGTGAAAAACTTCAACAATGAACCCAGCCGCCAAGAGCCGGGCCACCTCTTCTCCAATGGCCTTGCGTCTTTCCTCGTTAAACCGTCGAAGAAACTGCCTGGCCGGCTTAAACTTCGGATCAATATTAAGAGTGTGCTCAGCGAGTTCTCTGGGGACACCCGGCATGTCAGAAGGTTTCCATGCAAAGATGTCCCCGTTCTCACGGATGAACTCGATGAGCGCGCTTTCCTATTTTGGATCCAAGTTGGCACTGATGATGAACTGTTTGGATGAGTCGCCAGGCACAAAATCAACCATCTTGGTGTCATCAGCTGACTTGAATTTCAACACTGGTTCATGCTCCGTAGTTTGCTTCTTCAAAGACGTCATGTCTGTCAGGTCAACATTATCTTTATAAAACTTTAACTCCTATGTTGCACAAACAGACTCAGCATACGCGGCATCACCCTCTTCACATTCTAGGGCTATTTTCCGGCTTCCATGTACTGTGATGGTGCCTTTATAACCCGGCATCTTGAGCTGCAGATACACATAACATGGCTGAGCCATGAACTTGGCATAAGCCGGCCGTCCAAACAGAGCATGATGTGGGTTTTTGATCTTAACCACCTCAAAAGTTAACTTCTCAGCCCTGGAATCATATTCATCCCCAAAGGCTACTTCTAGTTCAATCTTACCAACTGGGTATGCCGACTTACCAGGCACAACACCATGAAAAACAGTGTTGGATTATTTAAGACTCTTATCAGTCAACCCCATCCGACGAAATGTCTCATAATAGAGGATGTTGATGCTACTGCCTCCATCCATGAGCACCTTAGTGAACTTATATCCACCAACCTGGGTTGCCACCACCAAGGCCAAGTGACCCGGATTATCAACCCGGGGAGGGTGATCTTCCCTACTCCACACAATAGCCTGTTCTGACCACCTCAAATAACGTGGAATCGCCGGCTCAAAAACATTTACAGCCCTCTTATGAAGCTTATGGTCCCTCTTACATAAACTAGTGGTAAATACGTGGTACTACCCACTATTCAACTGTTTTGGGTTACTCTGATACCCGGACTGTTGTTGTTGTTGCTGCTGATTACTTTGGCCGGGTTGTTGATTATAGCCACCCTGGTTACCCGGATGGCCCTAACCGTGAAAACCGCCGCCGCCTGAACCGGCGTCCAGGCCATGAAAGCCGCCTCCGCATGAACCGCCGCCAGGTCTATGGCTACCATCAAACATGTTGGAATTTTTAAATGCCTTCATGATCGTACAGTCCTTCCACAGATGGGTAGCTGGCTTCTCCCGAGTGCCGTGTCTTGGACAAGGTTCATTCAGTAGTTGCTCGAGGGTGGGACCTGACCCGCCTGACCGAGGAGGTGGCCTACCCTTGCGCCATTGGTTGTTGCCCTGTGTATTGGTGTTAGCCACAAACTCGTCAGTCTTACGTTTATTACCTCCTTGATTCGCCAGGTTATGCTGGTGACCCTTGCCGTTGTCGTTCTTCTTTCCCTTCCCTGCCTTTTCTTCATCAGACGCGGGATCCTTGGTACTTTCAGAATCAACATATTTGACCAGGGCCGCCATCAACTAGCCCATGTCATTACAATCACGCTTGAGCCGCCCCAACTTCTATTTCAAAGGTTCAAAGCGGCATTTTTTCTCCAACATTAAGACCGCAGAGACGGCATCCATCTTATCAGATGAATGTATTATCTCCTTGACGCGGCGCACCCAATGGGTCGTGGACTCACCTTCCTCTTGCTTACAATTAGTTAGGTCCATGATTGACATAGGTTGTTTACATGTGTCCTTGAAGTTCTGAATGAACCGGCTTTTAACTCTGCCCATGAGCCGATGGAGTTGGGTGGCAACCCTTTCAACCAAGTGCGAGTCGTTCCATCCAACATCATAGTAAAATAATTAGCCATTGCTGCATCGCTGACCTCCAACAGCTCCATCGACATCTCATAACTTTCAATCCATGCCCCAGGCTGCAAGTCAGCCGTGTAATTAGGCACCTTACGAGGACCTTTAAAGTCTTTTGGCAAGCGCTCATTATGTAGAGCCGGCAACAGGCAAGGGACACCTCCTGTTCTTGTTGCCACTCCTGCCTCAACAGAGGTTGCCGGATAAACCGGAAAAGCCTGATGAGTCGCCTGCTCATCTGCCAGTTGAACCACCCGCTCAGCCTCTTGACGGATCCTCTCCTGATCCGCCAAGTTAAGGGCTCCACCCTGCGTCGTCTCATGCATGCGCAGTTGGTTACGGCGTTGAGCATTGCTTGTTGGGGAACGTAGCAGAATTTTAAAATTTTCTACGCAACACCAAGATCAATCTATGGAGTCATCTAGCAACGAGGGAGAGGGGAGTCTAGCAACGAGGGAGAGGGGAGTGCATCTACATACCCTTGTAGATCGCAAGCGAAAGCGTTCAAGAGAACAGGGTTGATGGAGTCGTACTCATCGTGATCCAAATCACCGATGACCGAGCGCCGAACGGACAACACCTCCGCGTTCAACACACGTATGGTTGGGAGAGACGTCTCCTCCTTCTTGATCCAGCAAAGGAAGGAGAGGTTGATGGAGATCCAGCAGCACAACGGCGTGGTGGTGGAAGTCGTGGGATCCCGGCAGGGCTTCGCCAAGCGCAAGTGGGAGGAAGAGGTGTCACGGGAGGGAGGGAGGCGCCAGGGACTTGGGTGCGGCTGCCCTCCCTCCCCTCCACTATATATAGGGGCCACGGGGTGCCGGCCCCCTTTTAGATCCCATCTAGGGAGGGGCGGCGGCCAAGGGGGGGAACTTGCGCCCCAAGTTTGGTGGGGCGCCCCCCATCCCCAGGATTTCCAACCCTAGGCGCAGGAGGAGGCCCATGGGGGGCGCACCAGCCCACCAGGTGCTGGTTCCCTTCCCAATTCAGCCCATGGGGCCCTCCGGGATAGGTGGCCCCACTCGGTCGACCCCCGGGACCCTTCCGGTGGTCCCGGTACAATACCGATGACCCCGAAACTTTCTCGGTGGCCGAAACTAGACTTTCTATATACAAATCTTTACCTCTGGACCATTCTGGAACTCCTCCTGACGTCCGGGATCTCATCCGGGACTCCGAACAACTTTTGGGTTACAGCATACTAATATCTCTACAACCCTACGTCACCGAACCTTAAGTGTGTAGACCCTACGGGTTCGGAAACCATGCAGACATGACCGAGACAACTCTCTTGCCAATAACCAACAGCGGGATCTGGATTCATGTTGGCTCCCACATGTTCCACGATGATCTCATCAGATGAACCACGATGTCGAGGATTCAATCAATCCCGTATTCAATTCCCTTTGTCAAGCGATACGTTACTTGCTCGAGATTCGATCGTCGGTATCCCAATACCTCGTTCAATCTCGTTACCGGCAAGTCACTTTACTCGTGCCGTAATGCATGATCTCGTGACCAATTACTTAGTCACACTGAGCTCATTATGATGATGCATTACCGAGTGGGCCCAGAGATACCTCTCCGTCATACGGAGTGACAAATCCCAGTCTCGATTCATTCCAACCCAACAGACACTTTCGGAGATACCTGTAGTGCACCTTCATAGTCACCCAGTTACGTTGTGACGTTTGGTACACCCAAAGCACTCCTACGGTATCCGGGAGTTGCACAATCTCATGGTCTAAGGAAATGATACTTGACATTCAGAAAAGCTCTAGCAGACGAACTACACGATCTTGTGCTATGCTTAGGATTGGGTCTTGTCCATCACATCATTCTCCTGATGATGTGATCCCGTTATCAATGACATCCAATGTCCATGGTTAGGAAACTGTAACCATCTATTGATCAACGAGCTAGTCAACTAGAGGCTCACTAGGGACATGTTGTGGTCTATGTATTCACACATATATTACGATTTCCGGATAACACAATTATAGCATGAACAATTGACAATTATCATGAACAAGGAAATATAATAATAACCATTTTATTATTGCCTCTAGGGCATATTTCCAATAGTCTCCCACTTGCACTAGAGTCAATAATCTAGTTACATTGTGATGAATCGAACACCCATAGAGTTCTGGTGTTGATCATGTTTTGCTCGAGGAAGAGGTTTAGTCAGCGGATCTGCGACATTCAGGTCCGTATGCACTTTACAAATATCTATGTCTCCATTTTGAACATTTTCACGAATGGAATTGAAGCGACGCTTGATATGCCTGGACTTCCAGTGAAACCTGGCTCCTTGGCAAGGGCAATAGCTCCAGTGTTGTCACAGAAGAGAGTCATCGGGCCCGACGCATTGGGAATAACTCCTAGGTCGGTAATGAACTCCTTCACCCAAATTGCTTCTTGTGCTGCCTCGGAGGCTGCCATGTACTCCGCTTCACATGTAGATCCCGCCACGACGCTTTGCTTGCAACTGCACCAGATGACTGCCCCACCATTCAAAATATACACGTATCCGGTTTGTGACTTGGAGCCATCCAGATCTATGTCGAAGCTAGCGTCGATGTAACCATTTACGACGAGCTCTTCGTCACCTCCATAAACGAGAAACATATCCTTAGTCCTTTTTAGGTACTTCAGGATATTCTTGACCGTTGTCCAGTGTTCCATGCCGAGATTACTTTGGTACCTTCCTACCAAACTTACGGCAAGGTTTACATCAGGTCTGGTACATAGCATGGCATACATAATAGACCCTATGGCCAAGGCATAGTGGACGACATTCATCTTTTCTCTATCTTCTGCCGTAGTCGGGCATTGAGCCGTGCTCAATCTCGTACCTTGCAACACAGGCAAGAACCCCTTCTTTGGCTCATCTATATTGAACTTCTTCACTATCTTGTCAAGGTATGTACTCTGTGAAAGACCAATGAGGCGTCTCGATCTATCTCTATAGATCTTGATGCCTAATATATAAGCAGCTTCTCCAAGATCCTTCATTGAAAAACACTTGTTCAAGTAGGCCTTTATGCTTTCCAAGAATTCTATATCATTTCCCATCAATAGTATGTCATCCACATATAATATGAGAAATGCTACAGAGCTCCCACTCACTTTCTTGTAAACACAGACTTCTCCATAAGTCTGCGTAAACCCAAACGCTTTGATCATCTCATCAAATCAAATGTTCCAACTCCGAGATGCTTGCGCCAGCCCATAGATTGAGCGTTGGAGCTTGCACACCTTGTCAGCATTCTTAGGATTGACAAAACCTTCGGGCTGCATCATATACAATTCTTCCTTAAGGAAACCATTAAGGAATGCCGTTTTCACGTCCATTTGCCATATCTCATAATCATAGAATGCGGCAATTGCTAACATGATTTGGACGGACTTCAGCTTCACTACGGTGAGAAAGTCTCATCGTAGTCAACCCCTTGAACTTGTAGATAACCCTTAGCGACAAGCCGAGCCTTATAGATGGTCACATTACCATCCGCGTCTATCTTCTTCTTAAAGATCCATTTATTTTCTATGGCTCGCCGATCATCGGGCAAGTCAGCCAAAGTCCATACTTTGTTTTCATACATGGATCCTATCTCGGATTTCATGGCTTCCAGCCATTTGTCGGAATCTGGGTCCGCCATCGCTTCTTCATATTTCGAAGGTTCACCATTGTCCAACAACATGATTTCCAGGACAGGGTTGCCGTACCACTCTGGTGCGGAACGTGTCCTTGTGGACCAACGAAGTTCAGTAGCAACTTGATCTGAAGTTTCATGATCATCATCATTAACTTCCTCTCTAGTCGGTGCAGGCACCACAGGAACATTTTCTTGAGCTGCGCCACTCTCTGGTTCAAGAGGCAATACTTCATCAAGTTCTACTTTCCTCCCACTTACTTCTTTCAAGAGAAACTCTTTCTCTAGAAAGGATCCATTCTTGGCAACAAAGATTTTGCCTTCGGATCTGAGGTAGAAGGTATAACCAATAGTTTCTTTAGGGTATCCTATGAAGACGCATTTTTCCGATTTGGGTTCGAGCTTTTCAGGTTGAAGTTTCTTCCCATAAGCATCGCATCCCCAAACTTTTAGAAACGACAGCTTAGGTTTCTTCCCAAACCATAATTCATACGGTGTCATCTCAACGGATTTCGACGGAGCCCTATTTAAAGTGAATGCGGCAGTCTCTAAAGCATAGCCCCAAAATGACAGCGGTAGATCGGTAAGAGACATCATAGATCTCACCATATCCAATAGAGTGTGATTACGACGTTCGGACACACCATTACATTGAGGTGTTCCAGGTGGCGTGAGTTGTGAAACTATTCCACATTTCCTTAAGTGCGTGCCAAATTCATGACTCAAATATTCTCCCCCACGATCTGATCATAAGAACTTGATTTTCCTGTCACGTTGATTCTCAACCTCACTCTGAAATTCCTTGAACTTTTCAAAGGTCTCAGACACCGCGAGCCTCAACACTCATTGGACCGCACACATCAGTATGTATGATTTCCAATAAGTTGGTTGCTCGCTCCATTGTTCCGGAGAACGGAGTCTTGGTCATTTTGCCCATGAGGCATGGTTCACACGTGTCAAATGATTCATAATCAAGAGACTCCAAAAGTCCATCTGCATGGAGTTTCTTCATGCGTTTGACACCAATGTGACCAAGGCGGCAGTGCCACAAGTAGGTGGTACTATCATTATCAACCTTACATCTTTTGGTATTCACACTATGAATATGTGTAACATCACGTTCGAGATTAAATAAGAATAGACCATTGACCAGTGGGGCATGACCATAAAACATATCTCTCATATAAATAGAACAACCATTATTCTCGGAATTAAATGAGTAGCCATCTCGTATTAAACGAGATCCTGATACAATGTTCATGCTTAAAGCTGGCACTAAATAACAATTATTGAGGTTTAAAACTAATCCTGTAGGTAAATGTAGAGGTAGCATGCCGACGGCGATCACATCGACCTTGGAACCATTCCCGACGCGCATTGTCACCTCGTCCTTCACCAGTCTCCACTTATTCTGTAGCTCCTGTTTTGAGTTACAAATATGAGCAACCGCACCGGTATCAAATACCCAGGAGCTACTACGAGTACTGGTAAGGTACACATCAATAACATGTATATCACATATACCTTGGGTGTTGCCGGCCTTCTTGTCCGCTAAGTACTTGGGGCAGTTCCGCTTCCAGTGACCACTAACCTTGCAATAAAAACACTCAGTCTCGGGCTTGGGTCCATTCTTTGGCTTCTTCCCGGCAGCTTGCTTACCGGGCGAGGCAACTCCCTTGTCGTCCTTCTTGAAGTTCTTTTTACCCTTGCCTTTCTTGAACTTAGTGGTTTTATTCACCATCAACACTTGATGTTCCTTTTTGATTTCCACCTCCGCTGATTTCAGCATTGAATATACCTCAGGAATGGTCTTTTCCATCCCCTGCATATTGAAGTTCATCACAAAGCTCTTGTAGCTAGGTGGGAGCGACTGAAGGATTCTGTCAACGACCGCATCATCCGAGAGATTAACTCCCAGCTGAGACAAGCGGTTGTGCAACCCAGACATTTTGAGTATATGTTTGCTGACGGAACTATTCTCCTCCATCTTACAACTGTAGAACTTGTCGGAGACTTCATATCTCTCGACCCGGGCATGAGCTTGGAAAACCATTTTCAGCTCTTGGAACATCTCATATGCTCCGTGTTGCACAAAACGCTTCTGGAGCCCCGGTTCTAAGCTGTAAAGCATGCCGCACTGAACCAGGGAGTAATCATCAGCACGGGACTGCCAAGCGTTCATAACGTCTTGGTTTGCTGGGGGTGGTGCTTCACCTAGCGGTGCTTCAAGGACATATGCTTTCTTGGCAGCTATGAGGATGATCCTCAAGTTCTGGACCCAGTCCGTATAGTTGCTACCATCGTCTTTCAGCTTGGTTTTCTCTAGGAACGCGTTAAAGTTGAGGACAACATTAGCACGGGCCATTTGATCTACAAGACATAGTGTAAAGATTTTAGACTAAGTTCATGATAATTAAGTTCATCTAATCAAATTATTTAATGAACTCCCACTCAGATAGACATCCCTCTAGTCATCTAAGTGATACATGATCCGATTCAACTAGGCCGTGTCCGATCATCACGTGAGACGGACTAATCATCATCAATGAACATCTTCATGTTGATCGTATCTTCTATACGACTCATGTTCGACCTATCGGTCTTCCATGTTCCGAGGCCATGTCTGTACATGCTAGGCTCGTTAAGTCAACCTAAGTGTTTTGCGTGTGTAAATCTGGCTTACACCCGTTGTATGCGAACGTTAGAACCTATCACACACGATCATCACGTGGTGCTTCGGAACAACGGACCTTAGCAACGGTGCATAGTTAGGGAGAACACTTTCTTGAAATTATTGCGAGGGATCATCTTATTTATGCTACCGTCGTTCTAAGCAAATCAGATGTAAAACATGATAAACATCACATGCAATCAAATAGTGACATGATATGGCCAATATCATTTTGCTCCTTTTGATCTCCATCTTCGGGGCGCCATGATCATCGTCATCACCGGCATGACACCATGATCTCCATCATCGTGTCTTCATGAAGTTGTCTCGTCAACTATTACTTCTACTACTATGGCTAACGGTTAGCAATAAAGTAAAGTAATTACATGACGTATAAGTTTGACACGCAGGTCATAAATAAATTAAGACAACTCCTATGGCTCCTGCCGGTTGTCATACTCATCGACATGCAAGTCGTGATTTCTATTACAAGAACATGATCAATCTCATACATCACATATATCATTCATCACATCCTTTTGGCCATATCACATCACACGGCACATGCTGCAAAAACAAGTTAGACATCCTCTAATTGTTGTTGCAAGTTTTTACGTGGGTGCTATAGGTTTCTAGCAAGAACGTTTCTTACCTACACCAAAACCACAACGTGATATGCCAATTTCTATTTACCCTTCATAAGGACCCTTTTCATCGAATCTGATCCGACTAAAGTGGGAGAGACAGACACCCGCTAGCCACCTTATGCAACTAGTGCATGTCAGTTGGTGGAACCAGTCTCACGTAAGCGTACGTGTAAGGTCGGTCCGGGCCGCTTCATCCCACGATGCCGCCGAATCAAGATAAGACTAGTAATGGCAAGTAAATTGACAAAATCGACGCCCACAACAACTTGGGTTCTACTCGTGCATAGAAACTATGCATAGACCTAGCTCATGATGCCACTGTTGGGGAACGTAGCAGAATTTTAAAATTTTCTACGCAACACCAAGATCAATCTATGGAGTCATCTAGCAACGAGGGAGAGGGGAGTGCATCTACATACCCTTGTAGATCGCGAGCGGAAGCGTTCAAGAGAACGGGGTTGATGGAGTCATACTCGTCGTGATCCAAATCACCGATGACTGAGCGCCAAACGGACGGCAACTCCGCGTTCAATACACGTACGGTTGGGAGAGACGTCTCCTCCTTCTTGATCCAGGAAGGGAAGGAGAGGTTGATGGAGATCCAGCAGCACGACGGCGTGGTGGTGGAAGTAGCGGGATCCCGGCAGGGCTTCGCCAAGCGCAAGCGGGAGGAAGAGGTGTCACGGGAGGGAGGGAGGGAGGCGCCAGGGACTTGGGTGCGGCTGCCCTCCCTCCCCTCCACTATATATAGGGGCCAGGTAGGCGCCGACCCCCTTGTAGATCCCATCTAGGGAGGGGCGGCGGCCAAGGGGAGGAAACTTTCCCCCCAAGTCTGGTGGGGCGCCCCCACCCCCAGGGTTTCCAACCCTAGGCGCAGAAGGAGGCCCATGGGGGCGCACCAGCCCACCAGGGGCTGGTTCCCTTCCCACTTCAGCCCATGGGGCCCTCCGGGATAGGTGGCCCCACCCGGTGGACCCCCGGGACCCTTCCGGTGGTCCCGGTACAATATCGATGACCCCAAAACTTTCCCGGTGGCCGAAACTAGAGTTCCTATATACAAATCTTTACCTCCGGACCATTCCGGAACTCCTCGTGACGTCCGGGATCTCATCCGGGACTCCGAACAACTTTCGGGTTACAGCATACTAATATCTCTACAACCCTAGCGTCACCGAACCTTAAGTGTGTAGACCCTACGGGTTCGGGAACCATGCAGACATGACCGAGACAACTCTCTTGCCAATAACCAACAGCGGGATCTGGATACCCATGTTGGCTCCCACATGTTCCATGATGATCTCATCAGATGAAACACGATGTCGAGGATTCAATCAATCCCGTATTCAATTCCCTTTGTCAAGCGGTACGTTACTTGCCCGAGATTCGATCGTTGGTATCCCAATACCTTGTTCAATCTCGTTACCGGCAAGTCACTTTACTTGTGCCGTAATGCATGATCCTGTGACCAATTACTTAGTCACACTGAGCTCATTATGATGATGCATTACCGAGTGGGCCCAGAGATACCTCTCCGTCATACGGAGTGACAAATCCCAGTCTCGATTCATGCCAACCCAACAGACACTTTCAGATATACATGTAGTGCACCTTTATAGTCACCTAGTTATGTTGTGACGTTTGGTACACCCAAAGCACTCCTACGGTATCCGGGAGTTGCACAATCTCATGGTCTAAGGAAATGATACTTGACATTCATAAAAGCTCTAGCAGACGAACTACATGATCTTGTGCTATGCTTAGGATTGGGTCTTGTCCATCACATCATTCTCCTGATGATGTGATCCCGTTATCAATGACATCCAATGTCCATGGTTAGGAAACCGTAACCATCTATTGATCAACGAGCTAGTCAACTAGAGGCTCACTAGGGACATGTTGTGGTCTATGTATTCACACATGTATTACAATTTTCGGATAACACAATTATAGCATGAACAATAGACAATTATCATGAACAAGGAAATATAATAATGACCATTTTATTATTGCCTCTAGGGAATATTTCCAACATTGCTCGACATAGCGGCCGAGTCTATATGCCTGCTATAGCTCGGGCTCCGGCTTGGGCGTGGGGTTGAATGGATTCTGTCTCGACTGTAAGAGTACGCATCCTACTGCGGCAGAGCCATCTGAAGAAGTTCTCTCACCCTTCGTGTTTCAATTGCTGTCGGAGAGTCGCCTTCCATCGGGAGAGCCGCCAGATGAGCCGATGCAGCGATGAGATTCTCCAAAGGGTTAGAAAAGTGACTCGGTGGTATTGGTGTGTAATGAGGCGGAGCAGTATTCATACGGGGTGGCTCCATGGCACGCGGTTGAACCGGCGCCCCAGCCCCGGGTGTCGTGATCCGTTTTGCTTCCGGCGGGTTATTTGGACCAGCCTCGGGTGTGTGGAAGAGGTTCCTAGGATCGTAAGTCAGAGGCAGACGTGACTGAGTTTTCTGGTGCCTTCTCCTCATGACCTCGTTTGAGGTGTTCAGATCCACTGAGAGCCAGAAAGTTTCCGCTTGAAGCTGCTGAGCACGAGCATCCAGAGCTGCCCGTTCTGCAGCCATCCCGACCTCTTCCGCTACTAAGTTTTCTTTGGCCTGCGCCATCTCTTCACGTAGTCACGCCACCTCCGCGTCATGTTGAGCTTTATCCGTCGGCTCAACCACAACAGTCAACAGGGCCGTCATCCTATCCATAAGGTCCATCAGTACCTGAGCCGGTGTGCGCGCGGGGTCTCCTGACCCGGCCGCTGCAGACCCGGTGGTTATTGCTGCCGCTGCTGTGGAATTCTGACCGGGTTGCGTGCCAGCCATGAAGACTCCGGCTCGATTCGACAGCTCAGAGAGGTCCGGAATACTGCTGCCATCGGAACAGCCCCCAAGCACGCCATCTTGTAGCTGATACAAAGAATCTGTCTCGCCCGAGGACGATTCACTGTCAGAACAGATGGCCGTCTCACCTCCATCCACTGATCCTTCAGAGAATCACCTCCATGGATGCAACCCACGAAGGCATGCCTCACAGCAGGTTCAGCCCGGGCGGATCTCACGGGCTGAGCCGTCTCGATGAGGTTGATGCAGACGTCCGGCTCAGGGCCCGACTCGCTGATCCGGCCAATGAAGACATGGATTCCGCCAAAGGGGCCCGGTACCCGTACTCAATTGAGCCGGCCTCGGGGCCCCAGCCTTCGTCATCGATGTAGAGCT
The DNA here is from genome assembly GCF_002162155.2 of Triticum dicoccoides. Lineage (NCBI taxonomy): Eukaryota > Viridiplantae > Streptophyta > Magnoliopsida > Poales > Poaceae > Triticum > Triticum dicoccoides. Next base: position 561,088,216 of record NC_041386.1, on the reverse strand, counting down.
TGCTGCGACGACTTTTGGTCATTCAGCCCACAGCGTATCCCTTGAGCCCTTCGAAGTTGCCCTTCAAGAACTCAAATCCACTGTGCGTTGGCCCCATGGTGGGCGCCAACTGTCGTGCAATTGTCACGGCAGATGTCCTAGCCAAAGGACTTAGTCGTAGGGCCATCGCAACTAGGAAGCTTAAAGGGGTTAATCGGGACAAAGGACACGATAGGTTTATACTGGTTCGGCCCCTTACGGTGAAGGTAAAGCCTAGTCCAGTTTTGGTTGTATTGCTAGGTTTCGATGACCAAGGAGCGAATCCGCTAGCTTGGCTATCGATCTATTGTTTATTGTCCTAAGCCGCCGCCGGGCCGTCCCCTTATATACACGGGTTGACGCCTGGCGGCCTACAGAGTCCCGGCCGGCTCATAAAACGTGTCCAGCTTGGTGACTTCTTTTATATGCCTTTCCTTACAAGTCTTTCTCTACATATGTCAGTTCACAATATTGGGCCTTAAGCCGCCTCTAGGCTTAGGCTTTCTATAAGTCTTAATAAACTATCATCTTGAATATTACTGGGCTTCTTTTCGTAACCCGCCATTGGGGTTGACCCGGCCCCTCCTGGGCGGGTCATACCTAGTAGTTATATCCCCAACAATTTTCCTTCGTATTAGTTTCCGCTTTCCTATTTTGCAATCTTTTACTTTCTGGTCTATAAACCAAAAATATTTACTTTATCATTTGTTTAGTTTAATCTCTCTCTATCAGATATCACTTTTGCGAGTGACCATGAAGGGATTGACAACCCCTTTATCGTGTTGGGTGCAAGTTGTTTGATTGTTTGTGCGGGTGTTGTCTCCTACTAGATTGATACATTGGTTCTCAAACTGAGGGGAATACTTATCTCTACTTTGCTGCATCACCCTTTCCTCTTCAAGGGAAAAACCAACGCAAGCTCAAGAAGTAGCAGCTGCCTGTCAGCTGCTAGCCGGCAACAATGGTGGCCAACTCCTTCTTGGCGTCCAGCATAAGCCCGTCCAAGAGAGATTTGGCGGGGGAGGAATCCATGGTGGTAGTAGTGCAGATAGGGACTGAAGGCAGATGACTGCGACTATGGCTGGGGCAACAATTTATATAGCAACGGTGGACAACAAAGGGATGGACGGGTGGCCCGGAGTAGGCACCTCGGTAACCACGTGTCATTAGTGTGGATGGCAGATGGACGGACGGGTTGTCATCGTGTCATCTGAATGCGGAATAGTCGCCTAGACTAGGAAGCGGCATGGGTAGCGCTCTCTTGTTTGGTGTGCCGCTTCAATGCCACGCTAGTGAGCGGTCGCGTCTACTCTGGCCGGGCATGAATGCCGGCATTGACGCTTTGGAGCGGCACTGACTGTTTCGGGCTTGAAGCGCGTGCTGGAAAGGGAGGTTGTTTGGTGGGCCAGGCTAGTCAAAAGTGTGCTTGGTTGCTGTGTGTATGCCTGCAAGCCCACCCCCTCCCCCCCCCATGTTTGTCTCCAGTTTGCGGAAGAAAGTACGTCTGGACCGTGCCGCGGACCGATACAGGTCCGTGTTGGATGGCTTCCGCAGTCTGGACAACGCGCTCCGGACGGATGCGGGCAGTTTGAGGGTCGGCGTTGGGGATGCCCTTAGTGAAATAAAGGAGTCATTGAAAAAGAGATTTTCAATGAAAGATTTGGGGAAAGCGGCATATATATTGGGCATCAAAATCTATAGAGATAGATCAAGATGCCTGATAGTGCTTAGCCAAAGCACGTACATTAACAAGGTATTAAAAAGGTTTAATATGGAGAACGCCAAGAAAGCCCTACTCCAATGTCACCTGGCACAGTACTCAACCAAAATTAGTGTCCTTGGACTCTTGATGAGAGAGTACATATAAATGATGTTCCATATACTTACGTAGTTGGTTCCATCTAGTATGCAATGCTATGTACAAGACCCGATGTTTCCTATGTGCTAAGTGCTAGTAGTAGGTACCAAAGTAATCCAGGATTGGAACACTGGGCTGTAGTTAAAAACATTCGTAAGTATCTCGGAAGGACTAAGGACTTGCTCCTTTTGTTTGGATGTGATGAAGAGCTCATTGTAAGTGGTTACACTAATGCAGGCTTCATGACTGACCTAGTGGACTTCAACTCTCAATCAGGATACATTTTCATTTTGAACGATGGCACAATGGTCTGGAAAAGTTCCAAGCAAAACACTGTGGTGGATTCCATGATGGAAGCGGAATATGTCACAACTTCAGAAGCCTCCAAGGAGGCGGTCTGCATCAAGATGTTTCTTGAAGAGATTGGTGTGATTCCAAGTGCGGTGGACCTGTTGGAGATCTATTGTGATAATAGTGGCGTCGTGGATCGGGCAAAGGAGCCTAGATCCCATCATAGGACAAGACATATTGCTCGCAAATATCACATCATCCAACACCATGTCAAGGACGGTCTTGTGAACGTACGCAAAGTTCACACGGATCTGAACGTGTCAGACCTGATGACAAAGCCTCTATCACGAGCAAACATGAGCAGCACTGGACTGCCATTGGTGTTAAGGAAGCTATGTAAATTAGATTATTGACTCTAGTGTAAGTGGGAGTCTGTAGGAGATATGCCCTAGAGCCAATAATAATAGTTGTTATTTATCTCCAAATTTGTACTAAATGTTTATGTTCTATGCTATAACTGCAATAGTACTTGAGCCGTATATCCATAAAGGGTCGGAGGAAAACCCATATGCATGTGTGGGATAATAAACCGTAAAATACATTCCTAGCTGTGCCTCTAAGACTAGCTCAAGTGTTGCATGATGGTCACGTTTTCCTGATCATGGGCATGACTATGACAGAAACTTTGAGGATACAATGTTAGAAGAACACTTGTGTTGAATTGATCCAATTGATGTTTTGCTATGAGATACATTCGTCACGAGTTAATGGTTTTGTAACAAAGATAAAGTAACAAGTTTGCATAATTCCTTAGACCATGAGAGTATCGAGTTCCTTCATACTTACATCATGAACTTTGGGTTTTGTTAAACGCCATCTATCAACATGTATTGTGTTATTTCCACTAAGGATAAAAAAGATAGTGGACTAGTTGTCTTGATGATGAACTAGAGTAAAGAAAATACACTATCAAAATTATGTCACCTTGCTTGATGCATTACTCTTTTTTTAATAAATACCTTGAGATGAATGCTTGATAGAGATCTTAGAGTGGAGTACCATTGTAGGTGTAGTTGGATCTATAACTTAATCTACACAACTATAATTTCTTCACCACATCTATGCTGCTTTGGAGAGATGCCACTCGTGAAATTATGGATCCCAATCCTTTATTACTCATAAATACAACCTCATTTACTTTATTTTCAGTTCTTTAATATTTTTAATTTCAATACCTTCACGTACAAATCAATGATACGCTAATTCTTGTAACTAGCAAAACTAGTTATTGGCATCATCACTAGAAGTGTTGGGAACCAAGTGAAAGTTTCTTAACTGATTGTGGGTTTGATCATTGACTTGTTAGATAACACTATGGATTGATACCTTGGTACGTAACTGAGGAAAACTTCCTTCTTGCTTCATACGCTTGCGCTTGGGGACTCAACGAAATTTCCATTGGATCTTAAGAATAAGGAACATCTGCAGCAAGAGCTATTTTGATGCCGTTATCGGGGAGTGTGTCCATCAATTCATAGTTTTTGTAGTTAGTTATTTTTATTCCTTGTGCCATTAGTTTGCTTTTTTGTATTTCAAAAAACTCAAAAACAACAAAAATAGTTAAATTTCAGTAAGTAGTATTTGTTACCATGTTTGTCCCTAAGAGGGGTATGAAGAAAGTTAGAATTAGAGAAGGCGATCTAATAGTAAGAGAAAATTTGGAGTGTTTCTTTATCTCATATCAACTCATGAAAATATTTCCTTAACAGATTATCCTCGAAAGTTCCCACAACTATAATCAAACTCTCACCATGATAATTGAAGAGGTAGAAACAAAGTTTGCTGATTTAAACCCTTTTATTCAGCAAATATTATTACAATTGAATGACATGGAAATGGGAAAAGCTAGGGATTATGTTTTAGGAGCTTTATCTAGGGAATTTGACGGGATAGCTAAAGAGGCTAGAAGGTTTCATTATAAGATATATCCAAGCCCTTTTGGGGTGTGTCATGTATTGGAAAAGAGAGGCCTAGATAGAATGAAATACACAGGGGAAACTGAAGGAAATGAAGAGGGGATTGACATAGCAATTTCCTTTAAGTTTTTAGGAATTTCTCATGCTATTGAAAGCAAATATGGTTAGGTGACCCTAAAACCCGCTTTGAAACTAGTAGCAAGGCACCCAAATCATAAAGATCAAATTCTTCGCCCCTATATTGAGAACGTGCCTTGCCTTTATAGAAAAACCGTATGAAGGAAAAGAGAGTAACTAAGATTTAGGGAATGGGAATTCCCCAGGAAACAATAATAGGATAAATTGAAAACTATCCTAAAAACATTATACCTAGCTAAAAGGCATCAAAGAAAGCGCTTGTGGGAGACAACCCATATTTATTCTTATATTTTTCTTTCTATCAATAAAGTTGCTATGTTTTGTAGCAACAAAGTTTTATAACTTTTACTTTAATAAAGTGTCAAGAATTGCCTTTAGCATGTTAAATTGCAGTTGTATGTGTTGTTGTGTAGAAACTGAAGTCTTTCTTCTACTATCAGATTTAAAAAAGAATGAACATAATGTGATAAAATCACATAACGATTAAATAGTACACATGTGTGAGTTCTCTGTTATGTGTTTCTTTAAATTTTCTGAGCTACAGATTAAAAAAATATTGTGCCATTATGTATTGTCCTATTTTGGCGGTATCTTCATTTGTCTATGTTTGCGTTTTATTCTTCCGTTGGGGTAGAAATTATAAAATTGTGTTAACATGCAATACTTGATGATTATTTATAACTTTATAATTTGTTCACAACAAGGCATTATTAGGTGCAATTTTTATTTGGACTAACATATCTCACAAAGTCTGTTTGAGCTTTGCGTGAATGAAAATTTGAAGACCCACGAGAGATAGTGATATGAGAGAGAATTGGAGATGCAAGAGCTCAGGCTTGAGAATTTCCAAAGCATCGCGAACAAAATTTCAAAAGATCTCAAGCTTCTAAGCTTAGGATGCTGAAGGCTTTTCCTTCTTCCTCAACAACTATCAGTTTTCTTGGTTGGACATATGTTTTTATTCATTCATGTATTATGTGTCTTTCTTGAAGCTTGTTTTTTTAATCATTACAATCATCACATCTAATTCTTTTGTACATATTTGGATATATTTCTTCTTCTCTTGAAATGGATTTTTTTTCCTGGTCACTCTCATCCATATATGGTGTGGCGATTATTTGGATATTGTCATTGTGAAATGAAAAATGATTGAGCATAACCGATCGATGCGATCAACAAATCGATACCACATATCATGCACTGCTGACTTGACCAACATGGCGCTGAGGTTGCTCATTGGCATTTGTTAGGCTAGAGGCTACATTGTTTCGCTAGGAGAGTGGATTTTCTCCCGTGCATAGATTGGTGCATCGATCACTTTGGATGGGCCCCTTGCATGCTACTTTTTTGCAGCTTTTGGCAGCTCCATCCATCCCACCTCCCATCCTTTTATTTTTTACACTCCATTTTTAATCTTCTATATATTTTGAACGATAAGTCCAATTTAATTTTTGTTTTCAGATTCATGTTGCTTGTGACGAAGGCTTTCAAATAAGATCAATTTTGAATAAGTTTTGACGAGTCTTTAAAATCCATCAAGTTTCAACTACTGAAACTTGGTACGTGCGACCAACAAAATCGCAAATTCAGAAACTGAAACTTAAAACTTGGTGTGCCCTTGCGCGGAATCCAACAACTTACCAGATGGTGAGCAAAATTGGGTAGTGGAGCAAGCTTCAACTACTAAAATTTAATAGAGAAAATCATAAATTTAGCAAGTTTCAAAACTAAAACCCTAAGCCCTAAGCCCAGAACCCTAAAAGCATGTGAAATTGGTAAAAACTTATGTTACGATTACCAAATTTCAGTATTTGAAACTTAGATTTTTTTAAGTTATTGAACTGTATTTAAAATTGGTCTTATTTGAAAGTTCCCATCGTGACGGACACAAATATGCAAACGAAAACTTAATTTAGATTTTGGTTGTGAAGATACAGTAAATTGAAATTAGTAGATGAAATAAAAAAGGTATGAGAGGTGGAATGGATAACACATGTAACTCTCTGACAAAAACATGCATGCATGAAACCCTCTATAATTAATTAATGGCTAAAGCATGCAGACAAAGAAGATAAGCATGCATGCAGATCTCAAACCATATTGACGGCCGTGACATGCCCGGGACCTCGCGGGAGAATCTCGTTTCTCGTCTCGCTGGAAACTACAGATAGCGCGCAAGATCACCGATCAGAAAATCGATTTCCGCGGCAGCACCTAGAAATTATGCTTCAGAAAGCAGAAACAAACACACAAATTCTGGTATACATCTGTACGAATGGCCGAACGGATACGAACCATTCCTCTATAATTCAGAAGCACTATCATGCATCCTTCTGTTCATTCCAGACAGACTTTGAAGTGGCACACCGCTGCACGCCTGCCTGCCTGCCTGGATCATTCAGAAGGACAGGTAGCATCTTGCCCCATTGGCATACGTTTTTCTTCTAGTCTCCTTCTCCCAATCCAAACCTTGGCCAGTTGCAGAAGCGAGCCATTTCTTTAATCCTGCTGGTACTGCCGGCGTATATATATGCACTTGGCACCTTTACAGTATTATAACCCAACGTAATGTATAACCAAAATTGGTTCAACAATCTCCACCTAGCCTTTCCCATACCTGTCCTTTCTTGTTTGTCCTGACAGACCATGCTGATGTGCCTGCCCACGATCGATTCTTAAACCGGCACATGTTATCCATGGCCTTGTCCTTTAGTCTCGAAATGATTAAGGGCATCTCCAACAGATGTGCTATATAAGTCGCGTGCTAGAAAAAAGGACAATATAGCGCGCGTGTGGCCGAAAGTAGCGCTCCAGCAGCCACGTTATAATCCTGCATGCGGTAAGCAAGGTTCAGCGCACTGTGAAAAATTGCATCGCACGCTGTGTATTTGGTGCGCCCGCTCGCACGCGCTGCAAAATCTGGGCGACTGCAGATGGGGCCGTCGGATTGGGCACAGTGTTTTTGCGCTTCTGATAAAACAAAACACCAGCCTAGCGCGCTAAAACGCTATTTCAGCGTTGCAAAAAAAAATTAGCGCGCCGCGCGGTTACACGTCTGTTGGAGATGCTCTAACGCGCAGGGGCGGAGCTCTGTAGGGGCCAAACCGGGCTGTGGCCCGCCCAGGAATTTGACATTTTTCTTACCTATGCATCTTCCCAGCACAACCCATTAACCAGGCGGTGCTCTCAGGCAGTCAGCACATCCCTAGCTTCTCTCCGTCTCGAGCAGCCGCCACCCATCGGCGTCTCTCGCCATCTCGCGTAGCAAGGAGCAGACGATGCCTGCCGGAATCTCTCGGCACTTCGCGTCGCACAGCCAGGGGCTAGCCCCCTGCTCGCGCTCCCTGTCGCGGATCTAAGACTGACAGTAGAATGGGGGGTAGGTATGGGGAGGCAAGATCCTAGCTATGAAGGAGTTGTACATGCGAGTTTTACGAGTTCAGTCCCTTCCCGGAGTAAGTAACAGCCCTACGTCTCGGTGCCCTGAGGCCGTCGACTGGATTATATGTGTGTGAGTTTACAAAAAGATGCAAACCCTTGTCCTAGAGGAGGGGGGTGGCTTATATAGAGTGCGCCAGGACCCCAGCTCCCCTCCGTTACACAGGGTTCAATGCTCATAAAGGAAAGGTGTTACTGGTAACGTCTATAGTAAAGAGTCATAAATGCTCATAATGCTATGGTTTAAATCCTGACCATTGCAGAGTGAAGGGTTCCTCATCTTCTAGTGGTCGAGTGTCTTCAAGGTGGTCGAGTGAGTGCATCTCCACGGTCGAGTGGATGACGGTTTCTCTTCGACTGCTTCTAATTCTTTGCAGAGATGTCCTTGGGGAGGATATGCTGGACAGGTCCGTGACCCTACCCTAGGTACATAGCTTCATCATTAGCCCCCCAATGGATCAGGGTTTGAGTGAGGAAGGGGTTGAGAACACTTCCGACCCACTCTTTGTGCTATGAATATGCCTTGTCCTGGAACAATGAGTTGAGGTGACGACGTCGACTCCTTTCTCAATCGCCTTGATCCATTCTTGGTTGTTGTTGAGTGAACTTTTATGGTAGAATTCTGAATGATGATGTAGAGGGTGTTTGTCTTCAGTCTGACAGGTTGTTCTGCTCTCCGCGGATCTCGCGGGATTCGAATTTTGGGAAGTGCCCCAGACGGGCGGAATCGAGGTTATCGGGACGGATTAGGCAAGTCTCCTCGATCCCCGCACCACCTTTTTCGCCACGTACTGCGCGCACGACTGTTGCGGGATTTGTTTAGATCGCTTGGGTCCACCAGTCAGCAACTCGGTGAAAGGCCTTATAAAAGGTCCCGGGCCAGGCCTCTGCTCCGCGTGCTTCCATTCTCTCTTCTCTTTCCCCCGATCTCTCTGCCACTCTCGCTTCTGCTTTGTCGCCGGACCTCTGTTCGAGCTCGATCCGTCACCATGGGGAAGGAGAAGACGGCGACGCTGGAACGCGCGAAGAAAGCGACCGCGAAGGCGAAGGGCAAGCGGACCAGCCGAGGCTGATCCTCGTCGAGGTCCGGCCTGCCGGCGGGCTGGATCCAGGGCGACTGGATCCGCTCGGCAATCATGCAGGACGACATCGACGACCTGGTGGAGGGGGGATTGATCCCTCACAAGTCGGCTCGGCTCTCGGGGGACGAAACCGAGCCGCAACATAGAGAGGGTGAGTGTGTCCTCCTCGCAACCCACATAGATCGCGGATTCTCACTGCCTCCCCACCCTTGCTTCCGGGGTTTTTTGAACTTCTTTGGGGCTCAGCTCCACCATTTCACTCCGAACACCATAGTCTATCTGGCCGCTTTCGTGTCCATGTGCGAAAACTTCTTGGGTTGTCGACCGCACTGGGGGCTTTTCAAACACATCTTCACTTGCCGTTCCCAGTCGGTCAAAAAGGCCAAGTCGAGTGACGAGAGGACGCGGGTAATCCAGATGTGCGGTGGTCTGGGGATCCAGATGAGGAGCAAGAGTACTTTCCCAGCCATGATCCTTCCTGACTCGGTCCGGGGCTGGTAGTCGACTTGGTTCTACTACAAGGATCAGCCAACCCCTGGCCAGTCGACTGGACTTCCTCCTTTCTCCTTGGATCGAGTGGAGAAGCCTACTCCCCTGAAGGTAGTTCCAGAAGAGAAGGCGCAGGTCAAGGTGCTGGTTGAATGGGTCATCCAGCTTGTCCGCGGCGGAGTGACCGGGATGGATCTGCTGGAGGTCTTTCTCGGTCGACGCATCCAACCCCTTCAGGTGCGTGATCATCCGATGTGGATGCACTCTGGGCTCGAGGATACCACTCAGATCCACCCAGAGGAGGTCACCGAGGATATCTTGGAGAACTGGTTGAGGGGAATCACTGGCAACAAAGACAACCCTCGGGGGTCCAGGAGGGTGATTCCATTCGACAACTCGCACCAGCCGGAGCAGGTATATTTCTATTTTATCAAGTATCTTTCTGATTCACCATGTGATGTCCCGTTCGTGGTCGACTGAATTTCCTTTGATTGTTATCCTTTCAGGCCCTCATTGAAATGTACTCGATGCCCAACGGAGTGCAGGACCTAGGCGCTGAGGAAGAAGGGAGCGGGGGCGAGAGCGGCGAGGAGCATTCGGAAGCCGAGGAGGACGAGGAGAGCGAGGAATCGACTGATGAGGAAGAAGTCGACTCGCCTCCTCGCAGGGAGAGGAGGTACAAACACACTCATGACCCGGCAAGCGCTCCGGACTTGGTGGATGCGCCAATCGGGCAGTCCTCGAAGCGCCCCAGGACGTCTTCCCCGACGCCGACTGAGAAGGCCCCAAAGCAATCTAAGGTCGCGCCGCCCCCAGCGCCGAAAGTGCCGAAAGCCATCTCCTCCAAACTGCCAAAAGCTTTGCCCAGGATCAAAGTGACCGTTCCTACTATCCCCGGGTAACCATCTGACTTGTCCTTCATGTGGATTCGATTAACTGGGTGTAACCGATTGAATGCGAGCCTTTGCAGTGCTGCTACGTCAGGGACCTCTTCATACCAGTACCGAGACGAGGAAATGGAGGATGCGGTAACCTCTAACCCAGGTATGAACTCTTGCGATTTTGATTCTTGATCCTTTTAGGGTTGAGTGGTTCACTTGGGGTCGAATGTTCTGTCTTGCAGCTCCACCCAACATCATTGATATTCCGGACGACGACGAAGATGTGGCTCCTAAGCCTAGGAAGAGCAACAAGGTAACAGCTGGCAGGGTGGCTCGGCAAGAACCAACTGCAACGCCTCCCGTCCGTCAAGCTGAAGACGCGGGCAGGGCCACTGTGACGTTCACTACACCCTTGTCGAGTGGGCATCCCACGCGGTCGACCGCGCCTGTGGTTCCTTCAACTATCCAACTCCACACCATGGAGCCTCAAGCAGCCGCACCTGGGTCGTCTGCACACTTTTTCACCAGCTACTCCGTCCCAGACAACTAGTCGGAAGCGGCTACGGAAGCCATCCGACAGGCTGATATGATGATGGAGCAGGTGAAGATAGTGCACGAGAGCAGTCAGGCTGCCTACGACGCTAGTGCCGCCCTTCGGGCCAATGTCCAGGTGAGTAAACTTTCCGACTGTTTTTGTTCTCGAAAAATCTTCCTCTGCACAATCTCCTGTTGTTCGCATTGAATTAGAGCACCCACTGGGTGTCGCTGTCGTTTTTGGTAGTTTCGCTCTTCCACTTGGTCTGGGCGAGTGGGACCAGAACTGGTGGGGGCACGCTAAGTGCACCCACTGGGTGTAGTCCCCGAGACCGCGATCTACTGTTGGCAGTCGACTGTGGTTTGAGTTCTTCTTTCTTGACGTCGCAATTGTTCTTTCCCTCTTTTTTTTTGCACTCGACTCCGGTGGGCCGGTCGATTCGGATCAGAACCGGTGGGGGCACGTCAAGTGCACCCACTAGGTGTAGTCCCCGAGACCGCGATTGATTGCTGGCAGTCGACTAGGGTCTGAACAGCTTGTTTCCCACTTCTTTAGGTTTTATTCACTCGGAAATGAACTGCCTTTGAACCTATTGATTGATCTGTCTCTTGCCTCCTGCAGAAGTCTTGTACTCTTATCTTCAAGTTTGCCGAACTCGAAGAGAAGCAGAGGCAACTCAACTTAGACTTGGAATTGGCTCAGCAAAATCTGAAAAAAGCTCAAGACGAGGCCGCTGGTATGGAAGGTAACTGATTGCCGACTGAATTTCAATATATCTCTTTGATCTCTTCTTTGATTCGATTACTTCTTTGCAGAGAAAATGAAGTTGGCTCTGGACAAGAAGAACTCGGACCTCGCCGCCGCGCAAAAAGCATCCCAAGACAAAACCGCTCTCGCAGACAAGAAGCTTGCTTCAGTCGGAACGCTTGAAGGAGAGGTGAATAGACTGAAATCTTGTCTTAATGAAGCTAACCGCGAAGTGACCAGCCTGAAGAAGGACAAGATCATCCTGAACGAAAAGTTGGAGTCTGCGATCCGCAAGAGGAATGACACAGAAGCTTATCTAAGGACCCTCGCCAAGAAGCTTTATCTCGTGCTGGAAGGTATTTATTTTAATCCAACTGCGTTGATGCTTGCAATTGGGTCTTGCTCAGTTGATGGACTGACTTTTGGCTGCAGAACTCTGCCAAGACTTTGACGAAGAAACTGGAAGGGTCGAGACGGGTCTGGACCCTATCGCTTCCCCAGTCTGCGATGAAACTACAATGAACGTGCTCCGACTGGAGTCCCGTATCGCCAGCGCCACAAGCTACCTCGCACGCCTGAAGGAGGTTGTCTCTCGAATCGACTCGACGCTTTGGCCGGGGGCGACGCTTCAGAATGATCTGGAATCTCTGATGACTCGTCTGAACGAGACCCCTGACCGAGTGCAAGAATGGAAGAAATCCTCTGCCCGGTGTGGTGCTGATGTGGCGATGTCCTTGGTGCGAGTCCATTGCAAGGAGGCTCGTGAAGACAAGCTGGTTGCGAACAAAGTTGCTAACACCAAAAAGCACGACTTCCAGTCCTTCATGGAGACTTTCATTGCTTCCACCACTCGGATCATTGATGGGATCGATCTGGACTCATTCGTGAAGCCTGCCATCCCTCCTCCGGCCGAGTGAACAATCTTATGAAACTTGGATACGCTTTAAATTTGCCTCGGAATGCCGAGTGGTTTCTGTAACCGTTAAACTCCTTCGGGCTTGGTGCCCGAGTACTTTTGATTCGCTGCTTGGAACCTTTTAGGATTTATTTGAATTTGGTTTATCTCTGAATGTGCTTGTGTTTGTCTCCGGATGGACTTTGCTCACTGCACCTCGTCGCCCTTGCGGATAGGGATGGAGCGGACGTTGTATTTGTGCCGCAGCTCCGAAGGAGAAGGTTGCAGTTGACCTGCACCTCGTCGTCCTTGCGGATGGGGATGGAGCGGACGTTGTATTTGTGCGGCAGCTCCGAAGGAGAAGGTTGCAGTCGACCTGCACCTCGTCGTCCTTGCGGATGGGGATGGAGCGGACGTTGTATTTGTGCCGCAGCTCCGAAGGAGAAGGTTGCAG
>NC_041386.1:561074445-561075106 GCF_002162155.2 Triticum dicoccoides | reverse complement strand
CTGCACCTCGTCGTCCTTGCGGATGGGGATGGAGCGGATGTTGTATTTGTGCCGCAGCTCCGAAGGAGAAGGTTGCAGTCGACCTGCGCCTCGTCGTCCTTGCGGATGGGGATGGAGCGGACGTTGTATTTGTGCCACAGCTCTGAAGGAGAAGGTTGCAGTCGACTTGCGCCTCGTCATCCTTGCGGATGGGCATGGAGCGGACGTTGTATTTGTGCCGCAGCTCCGAAGGAGAAGGTTGCAGTCGACCTGCGCCTCGTCGTCCTTGCAGATAGGGATGGAGCGGATGTTGTATTTGTGCCGCAGCTCCGAAGGAGAAGGTTGCAGTCGACTTGCGCCTCGCCGTCCTTGCGGATAGGAATGGGTCTCAAACTTAGGCGAGTACTAGACTGCAGCTAAGCCCCCGAGTGGGAGGATTGCTCTCCACTCGGTAGGATTTTTCCAAACTTAGGCGAGTGCTGGACTACCGTTAAGCCTCTTAGTGAGAGAACTTAGGCGAGTGCTCGACTGCAGCTAAGCCTCCCGAGTGGGAGGATTGCTCTCCACTCGGTAGGTTTCTTTCAAACTTAGGCGAGTGCTGGACTTGCCGTTAAGACTCTTAGTGAGAGAACTTAGGCGAGTACTCAACTGCAGCTAAGTCCCCGAGTGGGAGGATTGCTCT
>NC_041386.1:561058122-561073325 GCF_002162155.2 Triticum dicoccoides | reverse complement strand
GCCCCGAGTGGGATAGTTGCTCTCCACTCGGTAGGATTTTTTCAAACTTAGGCGAGTGCTCGACTGCCGTTAAGTCTCTTAGTGAGAGAACTTAGGCGAGTGCTCGACTGCCGTTAAGTCTCTTAGTGAGAGAACTTAGGCGAGTGCTCGACTGCAGCTAAGCCCCCGAGTGGGAGGGTTGCTCTCCACTCGGTAGGATTTTTTCAAACTTAAGCGAAACGGATTCGCGACTAAGCCCACCCACTGGGGGATTGGAAAAGCAAATAAGAACAACACAATCGAATGAGAGAACCGTAAGCTCTTGTCTTTGATAAACGAATTACAAAAGGTGTTGCTTATTGCATTTTATTTGAGCGAGTGTTTAAGTATAAAAGGGGCGGAGCAGCTCCGCTTTCCAAGCCCGTGGCTTGTCTTTCTGATGCTTGATACTGTAAAGATGGTATGCTCCATTGTGGAGAACTTTGGTGACGATGAAGGGGCCTTCCCAAGTTGGAGCGAGCTTGTGTGGTTTCTGCTGATCCACTCGAAGAACCAAGTCTCCTTCTTGAAAGGCCCGACCCCTCACATTCCTGGCGTGGAATCGACGCAAGTCTTGCTGATAAATGGTCGAGCGGATCAAGGCCATCTCTCTTTCCTCCCCTAGGAGATCGACCGAATCTTGTCGGGCCTGCTCTACTTCCGCTTCAGAGAAGAGTTCAACTCGGGGTGCATTGTGGAGCAAGTCACTTGGCAGAACAGCTTCGGCTCCATAGACTAAGAAGAAAGGAGTTCTTCCAGTCGACCGATTAGGAGTTGTTCCTAAGCCCCACAGAACTGACGAAAGTTCATCAACCCAAGCACCTGCCGCATGTTTGAGATCACGCATCAGTCGAGGTTTCGGTCCTTTGAGAATTAGGCCATTGGCTCTTTCTGCTTGTCCGTTCGACTGCGGGTGAGCGACAGAAGCATAGCCGACTCGAGTGCCCTGAGAGGCGCAGAAATCTCTGAACTCGTCGGAATCGAAGTTCGACCCATTGTCTGTGATGATGATGTGGGGGACTCCATATCTGAATGTCAATTCCCTGATAAAACTGACAGCGGTGCTAGCATCAAGGTTCTTGATAGGTTTGGCTTCGATCCATTTGGTAAACTTGTCGACTGCAACGAGCACGTGAGTGAAGCCGCTTTTGTCGGTCCTCAGCGGTCCAACCATATCCAGTCCCCAAACAGCGAAGGGCCAGACGAGGGGGTGGTCTTCAGGGCTGACGATGGCTTGTGAGACATATCGGAGGAAAATTGGCAGCCTTCACATCTGTCGACTATATCTTTCGCCATCTCATTTGCTCGTGGCCAATAGAATCCAGCTCAGTATGCTTTAGCCACGATGGCCCGAGAGGACGCATGGTGGCCATAGGTCCCCGAGTGGATGTCATTGAGGATCATTTGACCTTCTTATGGTGTTATGCACTTCTGACCGACTCCAGTCACACTTTCCCTGAATGCCTGCCCTCTTATCACAGTAAAAGCTTTGGATCGGCGGACAATCTGTCGAGCCTCTTCTTCATCCTCTGGGAGCTCTTTCCTGAGGATGTACACAATGTAGGGCACCGTCCAGTCGGGAGTAATGGCCAGAACCTCCATGATTAGGTCGACCACGGCTGGGACCTCGACTTCAGTCGGATCCGTGGCGCTCTTGGGTTGCGGGGGCTCTTCAGTGAAAGGGTCTTCTTGAACTGTCGGCGTGTGAATATGCTCCAAGAACACATTGCTGGGAATGGCTTCTCTCCTGGAACCTATCTTTGCCAATTCACCGGCTGCTTGATTTTTCAATCGGGGGACGTGGTGGAGTTCTAACCCCTCGAACTTCTTCTCAAGCTTTCTCACCGTGTTGCAGTAACCAGTCATGGTTGGACTTCTGACGTCCCACTCCTTCATCACTTGATTAACTACCAAATGTGAGTTGCCATAGACCATGAGGCGACGGACCCCGAGTGAGATGGCCATGCGCAAACCATACAGGAGTGCTTCATATTCTGCTTCATTGTTGGAGGAATCAAAGTGAATCTGGATGACATATCTGAGCTTGTCTCCTCGGGGGGATACCAGAACTACTCCAGCACCAGAACCGTTCAACATATTGGATCCGTCAAAGAACATGGTCCAGTGCTCAGAGTGAACTTGAGTCGGCAGTTGCTGTTCGATCCACTCGGCGAGGAAATCTGCTATTGCTTGGGACTTGATAGCTTTCTTTGCCTCAAACTTGATATCCAAGGGAAGGAGTTCAATCACCCATTTTGCCTCTCGACCATTTGCATCTCTGTTGTGCAGAATCTCTGACAATGGAGCGTCGCTGACGACTGTAACAGAGTGATCTGAGAAGTAGTGTGCAACCTTCTTCGTGGTCATGTAAATTCCATAGACAAGCTTCTGATAGTGAGGATATCTCTGCTTTGACGGGTTCAAGACTTCAGAGATATAATAAACTGGGCGTTGGACTTTGTACGCTTTTCCTTCTTCCCGCTCGACCGTAAGTACTGTACTGACGACTTGTCCAGTGGCTGCTATATAAAGCAGTAGAGGCTCTTTGCTGACTGGAGCATCAAGCACCGGCTGGGTGGAAAGCAGGGCTTTTAGCTCTGCAAATGCTGTATCAGCTTCTGGAGTCCACTCGAACTTATTTGATTTCTTCATCAGTCGGTAAAGAGGCAGCGCCTTCTCACCGAGGCGAGAAATGAATTGACTTAGGGCGGCCAAGCAACCCGTGAGCTTCTGGACATCATGCACACGCACAGGGCGTTTCATTCGGAGTATAGCGCCTACTTTCTCTGGGTTAGCATCGATTCCTCGTTCGGAAACAAGAAAACCGAGTAACTTGCCGCCTGGAACTCCAAACATGCACTTTGATGGATTGAGCTTGATATCATACCTTCGGAGGTTGGCAAAGGTTTCAGCGAGGTTGGTCAGCAGGTCGGAACCTTTACGTGACTTGACCACAATGTCATCCATGTATGCTTCCACATTCCGACTGATCTAAGTGAGCAACCACTTCTGAATCATCCGCATAAATGTGGCTCCGGCATTCTTCAAGCCGAATGGCATTGTGACATAACAGAAGCACCCAAACGGGTGATAAAAGCTGTCTTTATTTCGTTGGGTCCGTACAGACGAATCTGGTGGTACCCGGAGTAGGCATCCAAAAAGGACAAACGCTCGCACCCAGCAGTCGAATCGACTATCTGATCAATGCGAGGGAGAGGGAAGTGATCTTTCGGGCAGGCCCAATTGATATGCTTGAAATCGATGCACATGCGGAGTGAGTCATCTTTCTTTGGGACCATGACAACATTGGCTAACCACTCAGAGTGGTAAATCTCTCGGGTAAACTCAGCTGCCAAAAGCCGAGCCACCTCTTCGCCGATTGCTTTTCTTTTCTAGATGGCGGACCGTCGGAGATGCTCTTTGACTGGTTTCACTTTCGGGTCGACTCGCAAACGATGCTCAGGCAGTCCCTTGGGAACACCTGGCATGTCAGAAGGCTTCCATGCAAAGATATCCAGTTCTCACGGAGGAACTGGATGAGCGCTTCTTCCTATTTGGAGTTGAGTGTGGTTGAAATGTGGGTCGGAGCTGCGTTGGGGTCCGTCGGGTGAATGTGAACAGACTTCGTCTCGCCAGACGACTGGATGTTGAATCTGTGGCTGGCTTCTTGGCCCGCAGCAAGTCACTCGGGTCTGCATTTTTCTGATATTCTTGCAATTCTACTACGGCCATCTGGGCATCGGTGATCTTTGAGCCCTTCTGGAAGCACTCTTCCGCCTTTTTCTAATTACCAGAGATAGTGATCACTCCTTTGGGACCAGGCATCTTTAGTTTGAGGTACACGTAACAAGGTTGAGCCATGAATCGTGCATAAGCTGGCCTGCCTAGAATTGCATGATACGCACTCTAAAAATCCACGAATTCAAACGTCAACTTTTCTTTGCGGTAATTTTTGGCATCACCGAAAACCACATCGAGTGAAATCTGACCGAGGGACGCAGCCTTCTTGCCTGGGATGACCCCATGGAAACTCATATGGCTTTCACTGAGTCTGGACATCGAAATGCCCATTCCTTTCAACGTTTCTGCATACTGAATGTTCAGGCCACTGCCACCGTCCATCAGGACCTTTGTCAGTCGAGTGCCTTCGACCATCGGGTCGACCACCAGCGCTTGCCTCCCAGGGGTGGCGATGTGCGCTGGATGATCAGACTGGTCGAACGTAATGGTAGTCTGCGACCATTTCAAGTAACTGGGTGTCGCCGGAGCGACCATGTTCACTTCTCTGGTGATGACTTTCAATCGACTTTTGTTTTCAACATCAGCAAAAATCATCAGAGTGGAATTCACGTGAGAATAACCATCATCATCTTCTCCTTCACTCTCAGCCTTGTCTGCCTCCTTCTCCTTTTCCTTGGGTTGTTTCTCTTGGAACTGCTGGATCAGGAGCCGACTCTGTCGAGTGGTATGCCTTGGGTAAATGAAATTACCTTCTTCGTATTTTTGGTATGGATATGGCACGGCAGATCCAACACGTCATTTCCATCTTGATCTTTTATTTTCTTGGGGTTCCACGACCCTTTGGGCTTCCCCTTGAACTTTCCTTGAACCACAGCCAAGGCCTCACCCGGAGCAGCTGGTTCGGCCTTGCGTTTTTGTTTCCAACTGGAGTTTCCTCCTCCGGCTTCATGGGCGACTGCTTTGTGCTTGCCGCTCCGCAGTCACTCTTCCTCTTCACCATTGGCATACTTGGTGGCAATTTCCATCATTCGAGTCAGAGTCATGTTTCCTGTCTGACCGAATTTCAGATTCAACTCCCGGTACCTGATGCCTTCCTTGAAAGCACAAATTGCCTGGTGATCAGACACATCTTCCACCGTGTGGTGCAGGGTGATCCACCTCTGGATATAACCTCTCAAAGTTTCATTCGGTTTCTGGACGCAACACTGTAATTCTGTCAAACCTGCTGGCCGTTTGCAAGTACCCTCAAACGTTCTGACAAACACTCGGGCGAGATCTTCCCAAGTATAGATGCTGCCAGGTGCCAACTGATTCAGCCACGCTCTAACCAAGCCCTCCAACATCAGAGGAAGGTGTTTCATGGCCACCTCATCATTGCCGCCACCAATCTGGACAGCCACTCGGTAGTCTTCAAGCTAGGTGTCAGGCTTGGACTCTCCGGTGAACTTACTGACTACAGTCGCCAACCTGTAGTTGGGGGGAATCACTGCAGCTCTGATAGCTCTGCTGAAGCACTCTGGGCCAGAGACATGCACCCTATTGCTGGTTTGCGGGCCTCTGTCATGGCCATCTCGGTGAGCTCTGTTTCTGTCGACCAAGCCCTGCATGAGAATAGATCTCGCATCAAAGCCTCGCTCCCTGGGGTCGACTGGAATACCTCTTCCGACGCTGTTAGGGCGTCTGTCTTCATGTGGCCGCGACACGTATGACCCACTCCTTGGAGGAGGCGTGGGCACTCGACGGCGACCATCGCGATGGGCTCGACGATCATACTGCTCCTGGTTTCTGTACTGATCACGCCGCTCTCCACGTCCCTCACGCCTCGGGGGCGATCTCGGGCTATGGGCCGACTGAACTGTATCTGCGACCACAGATCTGCTATGGATCCTATCCCGCGACTGAGACACGGCCGTATTCTGCTCTCCTGCTGCCCGGAGCAAGGCCCTGATCTGCGCCAGACCTCGGCCAGCTTCTGACTAGGAAGGTTGAATCGACTCTGCTATCCGGGCAGCAGCTGCTAAGTTTTGGATCGGTGTTCAGTATACCTGAGCCGGAGGTGGAAAAAGTTGGCGTCGGCTGGACTCAGGAGCACGTTGACGAGCGCGATCGTTGAGTGCGCGCTGGAGGTTCTCCATCCAAGTGCGCTCAGCCAGATTGGCCAGGCGGGCCTGCTCCAAGGCCTGGGCCTCGGGTGTATCTCCAACTATAGGAGTATGCAGGGCATCCATGTTTCAGCGACGAAGTTCTTCTCTCTGCTGCGAGGAGAGAGGCTCGGGGCGGTACTCCTCGTGAACGCGCGACGGATCGCCGTTCCCGTCACCTCCGTCTTCACGATTGAAGCCAGGAGGACCGCGTGGTCCATTGACCATCAAGACTTCCGCTGCCGAGTCATTGCTGCCGCACTCAG
Source organism: Triticum dicoccoides (assembly GCF_002162155.2). Classification (NCBI taxonomy): domain Eukaryota; kingdom Viridiplantae; phylum Streptophyta; class Magnoliopsida; order Poales; family Poaceae; genus Triticum; species Triticum dicoccoides. The sequence continues at coordinate 561,067,159 of NC_041386.1, read as the reverse complement.
ATGCAGTCTCTACGGAGCCGGTTGACAGATCAAACAGGCCGTAGAGAGACTCGTCGGGCTCGATCGCCGCGACTTGAGGGGTGGTCGACTGGCGGGCCACCGCATGCTTCACCCACCGTTGAATCCTCGACCGGCCGGTGCGCTTGCTCCGGTGGGTCGCAGGGAGGGGGAAAACCGTTGGAGTCGACTGGTACTGGGTCGACGGTTGCCGCAAGAGGACGCCGCGGACGCACGCGTGAAAGTGCGTCGCCCCGCGGGCGGGGAGCGCGTCGACATCGAGTGGTGCCTCCTGAAGTCAAGCGGAGTCGTCGGCGACAAACACGAGCGCGCCGAGACGGATCTCGGGGCCCTCAGCCAAACCTCCGCCTGGAACCATGATGATGGGGATCGGAAAAATTGCAACTTCTCCAATAAGTCGCTAAGACACCTGCCCCAAGGTGGGCGCCAACTGTCATGGATCTAAGACTGACAGTAGAATGGGGGATAGGTATGGGGAGGCAAGATCCTAGCTATGAAGGAGTTGTACACGCGAGTTTTACGAGTTCAGGCCCTTCTCGGAGGAAGTAACAGCCCTATGTCTCGGTGCCCTGAGGCGGTCGACTGGATTATATGTGTGTGAGTTTACAAAAAGATGCGAACTCTTGTCCTAGAGGAGGGGGGTGGCTTATATAGAGTGCGCCAGGACCCCAGCTCCCCTCCGTTACACAGGGTTCAATGCTCATAAAGGAAAGGTGTTACTGGTAACGTCTATAGTAAAGAGTCATAAATGCTCATAATGTTATGGTTTAAATCCTGACCGTTGCAGAGTGGAGGGTTCCTCATCTTCTGGTGGTCGAGTGTCTTCAAGGTGGTCGAGTGAGTGCATCTTCACGGTCGAGCGGATGACGGTTTTTCTTCGACTGCTTCTGATTCTTTACAGAGATGTCCTTGAAGAGGGTATGCTGGACAGGTCCATGACCCTACTCTAGATACATAGCTACATCACTCCCCGACCCCCTGTATGGGACCTAGCCTGCAGGAAGCGATCAGCGACATCCACGCGGCCGTACCGTCGTGCAGACCCAAAGCTGGCGGAAGAGCCCCCTGCAGAGCCGCACATGCACAGCAGCAGTTCTCCATTTGATAGTACTAGTTAATAGCCTGATTTTTTAGTTTCTTAGATCTTATTCAGGATTTTTGGCACATAATGCAGTCCTAATTTGAGTCTGCATAAGATGTAACGAACTGGAAAAAACATTATCTTTGACAACATATACACTTTGAGATATGTGCATAGTCTGCATAAGATGCAGGCTATTAAACAAGCAACATGATCTTTGAAACATAATGCAGTCCTGATCTTATACAAATTGCAACGTAGGTAGGTAGTCATGGGCAAAGAATGTCAGACTCAAGAGAAGGATTGATATGGTTTTTAACAGGAAAAGATATGACACAACTCCAATTGAGAAAGATCAACTTGCCATTGCTTGAATGGGTACAACAACAGCCACAAAGATGTCGTCACAGATTTTAGAAGCATGAAGGGTCGAAATTTTTTCAGAATTTGGAAAAAATGTGCTTTCCTTTATGTCTTGCCCGTCCAGCTTTTTCTTTCAAGCTCCGCCACTGCTAACGCCCATCGAATCCACACATTGATCATTGTTGGATCGGAACCGCCCGGCTGCCATACGCGTATGCATGCATATCGACATTTTAGGTCTACAGTTTTTGTGATACGTTGCGTGTGGATTTCATATTTTAGGTGTGCAGGCCATTTTCGATTCCCCGGTCCCGTTTCGTATTGGTCTCCCGTACGTCGATCTAGCTGCCTGTCCATCCATTTCAGGCTCCTGTGCCGCCTTGAAGTTTCCGCAACGTGACCATGCTATCCTATGTGCTAGCTAGAGATTCGCGTCAAGGACGGTCATGGGCGATGAGAATCCAGCATGGTACGTGGTTTCACGTACTGCTACCGAAGAACCACGAACAGGTCATTGTACACGATCTCTGATATATCACTAGTACAGCGACTACTGGTATGTACGTATGCTCGGCCCATGATCCGCGGATTCAGTTGGATCATCCAGAGATCAAGCGCACACACCGGATTTTCCTAGTGTGGTCTTCTGACGGACGCATGCCCTCAGTTCTTGACGTGATGAAAGCAGCCAGCCAGCATGAAACGGGGTATGGGCAGTTGGACACGTCAAATGCAGCGTAGTTTAAGCTATCTCGCCGGCTCTCAGAAATGGCGACGATGCTTTTCCATTATAATACAGGTCGATCATCAACCCCCTTGTTTCTGTTCAAAAAAATAAAAACCTCGTTGTTTGCCGGCATGGTACTGTCGCCTAGCTAGCTTGCCCCAGCTCCCAACCGACCTAACAGGTCACGACTCACAAGCAAGCAACGTGGCCGCAAGCCTGCCAGAAGTAGAACTAGAAGCGGTCAATTCGCACGCGTACGTTTCAGACGGAAAATTACCCGGGCGGGGAGCAGGCGATCGCTTGGCGCGCGCGTGCTCCCTGCCGGCCGGCCACCCGTTCAGACGCGTGCCATCGAGCTGTTCGCGCGTACTAGCTGGTTGGCGGCTCGCCTAGCTAGCTAGCTAAGCTACCTGCCGCGAGGTCGATCGTCAGCCGCAACCACTACCGGACCGGCCGGAGGAAAGAGGGTGCGTACGCATCGGCGGGCCATTGGCTTACGTCGCTCCGGCTCGCAATTCGTATTTGTATTTCCGGCTGCGTGGTGCATGCTTGCTTCCTTGGCAGGGCAGACATCGACGTCTCAACCGTCCTCGCCGTGTTTCTTCTCCATCTCCATGGTCGCCGCCTATTTAATTCCGCCCCTTGCATGCTCCATTGGCAACCAGTCAAGGCAGGGTTCTCCATGGATCTCCTCCCGAGTGTTTATAACATGCTTTCATGCATGCTGTGGCTGATTTGCATCAGAACATGGTTCCATGCTAGCTTGCTTGTCTTGGAGGATTTCTGGCTGGGAGAGTCCGATGTTGGCATGGCTCAATCAAATCGAGTGGGCAGCGATCGAGGAGTGATGTGATTGTTTAACTCGATCTGATTGAGCCGTGCCAATATCGCAACCTCCTTTTGCCTAGCAGCAGCCTATATGATGGGATGGGAGGATAATCAAGGTATGCGCTTTTCGGTGCTTCTGTTGTCTTATTTACAGGCCTTTCGCGTCGATGTATGTGTTTCTCAAACTCAACAGGCGTCTCTTCTCAAACTAAAGTTGTTTTTTAATCCATCTATCAATACGAGATTCTTTTTGCGGATTATCAATACGAGATACTCCCTCTAGTTCACAAATATATGTGATGTTTCTTGCTACAATATCATTTCAAATGTTTAGATTAAATCTTAAATATTTTAGGTATATATTTGTATCAAAAAGTCTCCCCAAGAAATTAAGGTTTTGTTTGTGTTTGATACACACGGCGAGTGGTGAAAGTTGCATCTTGAATACCATGCCGACGTTCAAAATATCACTTATTTGCGATTTAGAGAGAGTATCAAGTTCGAAACCTTTGAATCTAAGATTTGACCTTTCACTTACAAAAAGTTTCTTTTAGATACAAAACTAGGCTACCTTCCAAATATAAAATGTGAAAAATAAGTAAATTATGCTTTCTACCAGGCATTTGTCTCATCGTGCCAAGTTGGACTAGGTTTTCTACGACATGTTTAATTAGAGCTAAGCACAAGAATTTTAGTTTGAATGAAATTTAATATTAGGTCCTTGCCTGACTGATCGAGCCCACATATCAAGCTAAGGGATGAGTGGGCACATGAACAGGGTGTGCAAGGGTAAAAATACGCAACAGATGTGCGACAAACTATTTTACAAAAGAGGGGTCAAAAGAAATTTCTTGAGAGGTTAATTGTAAAAGACAGTCATATCAAGCACACCTTATCAAAAGCTGCTACTTACTGTTTAGAGGGTGATTACGAAGCGCCAATAACAATAATTATGTATCCTTTATTGATAATGGTCGTATATGCAATTAGAGTAGACATGAGCAACCGTTGTGACAAACCAGTTCTATTCATATTATCTCATTGAAAATCTTTCATGAGAAACTATTAGAGAAAACTCATAAAAGAAAAGAGAACAATATATATATCATAGAGCGATCGTAAATGGGTTATAGTTTTGGAGATTACTACCCCTGAACTTTACAAATCTCATGGTTGTCTCGTACCAATTTAATGAACATAATTTTAAGGCATAGATATTTAAAAAAATACTGTGAATAATCTGTTATATATTTTCACAATAATTTGTTTTCAAATTATCTCCTCACTTTACTAAATTTTATGATGATAAATAATTTAGGAGCAATGTGCTTTGCGATATTACTCTTTAGATTAGATAAACCTATGTATTTTAGCTATACAAGTGTTGTTATCGTGATAGATAATGCGATGTGTTTCTGATGTTAACGCATTATTTTGAATTTGGCTAATCGTTCACGAACTAATAAACACTTTGCAATGTTTCTCATTATTCTTTCAGAATGATTATTGGAGGTAATCATTAGAGTCAATTTTGAAGACTGCTCCAATGAATTGAGTCTATGATTTGGCATGTTTGGGCCTTGCGGGTGAGATAAGTAGCAAGTATATCAGTATACCACACCATGATCGTATTTTCATTTTCTAATGAAATTAATGAAACCCCTTTGGTGATATTAGAGGATACTCCTTACACTAACTATATATCGTTTGCTGGCTTGTGCACTAAAAACAATTGATAACAAGTATAGTCACTCCGGACGTAATTTGCACGATATATTGGCATGCAGCCTCAAAGATTACAAATTTCCTCACATATACGCCATTTCAGGGTGAGATTTTGTGACTGTGCTTATTTTGTAATCAGCTCAGGAAAAGTAGCCACGAAATTACCAAAATAGGGAGAACAGACACCAACAACAAGGAAAAAGGTGGGTTGGGCGAACGTGATTATGATAATTCACCACAATGCCAAATGCAACATCAATTGGTCTTGTGTCAAGTCAAACTATTTTAGGGGTAACCAACTTAAAAGAAAAATACAATACCTCATAAACGCATTATGAAAACACAATTATTAATTCTTGATAGATTTAGTTGTATTGATTTGGTAGGTGATAATTTGTTTCCATGAATTTGGTCAAACCTAAACAATCTTAACTTCTAATGGACGAGTTGGTTGAATAGTCCCACCATTTTCGTCTGGCTTTTTTTCGTCTGGTTTTTTTTCGTCCCATCACCCACCATCCCCCTCCCACTGGTTTTTCTCTTTTCTCGTCTGGCCGCAATACCCAACGTATTTATGGTAATCAATCACAATTAATCCATATATGGTAAGGCTATAAACTCAGAAATCTCAAATATGATAACTATAGTAATAAATCAATCCAGGTATGATAAGGCCATAACTTAGGAAATTTCGAATATCGTAATTATATGGTAATAAATTTAAATTACCCCAAAGGCTATCAATCCAGGTATGGTAAGGCCATAACTCAGGAAATTTCAAATATGGTAATTATATGGTAATAAATTTAAATTACCCCAAAGGCTATCTCTACTCCTAAAGAAGGAGACTGTGGTAGGTCATTGTATCGTTCGTTTGTCTCGTCCAACCCCTTTTCCCGTTCTGTCCAGTTTACGGAAGGCAAGTTTCGATATGATTTGATTGCATGACACCTTTGCCTTTTCCCTGTCCTACAAAATCATATCGCAATTCTGATTTGATTGTGTGACATGATGCACCGTAAAAGGAGCGCGACCTCCCACCAGAACTCACCGATATTCTATCCACGCACCGGCCGGCTCCCTTGCGCCGCTGCCGCCCCAAGCTCTCCACCGGCGCTGCGACGGCCGCAACATCCCATAAGCCACCGCCTTCCCTCCAGTTCTGGGCTGCCATCGACTCCCCTGCGTCATTCAAGGTCAGGTGGAGGTCGTGGCACCATCCATCTGCCTGTGTAAGTGCCTCCTCGCCCTGATGATGCGGCTATTGGCGTCAGAGGGTCGTCACCCAGTAGGACTGCATCCTCTCGCGTCTCCACCCGACTGATCCGGCACTGGCGGTCGGCATCTTCCTGCCGAGGGACCGCGTCCTGCCCTGCGCTTCGTCCATCCACCGTTCACCTCCTCTCCTCTCGCGTCTGACAAGCACATGGGCCAAGCCCATCGAAACCCTGCCAGGCCCGTCAACTCAACTCACACGCATGCTCTGTTTCTCTCGTTCCAAACCTCGAACAGGAGCGCTAGGGTTAGCGCCGTAGCCAATCCCAGCCCCTCCTACTTGGCCGCCACTCGGATTTCTCTGCCGGACCTCGCTGCCCTGGTCCGTCGCCGCCATCTGTACCCCTCGACGCACCCGGTCAGCGGCCACCGACCACACCCCCTCGCACCAACGTTCATCCCATTGCTTATATGTCCAAGCATTCATGTCTTCTGGAACATGTGTTTAATTTGTGAATTGTGCATAGGGGCGAAAGTGTAGAACCAATCACATCGATCTGGACAATGGCGGTGCTTGAAAGTGTGGCGCCGGTTTTTCCCTCTTTGTTCAGAGAAAAATCGCAAGAGCTAATTGGCAGGCATTCTTACTGCTGCAATTATCAATTAGCAGAAGCTGCATGTTTGCTTCTCTGGCTAAAATGGTGATGGGTGAAAACAATTCTCACATAGATGTATATCAATCACATGAATACATGATAACTTGCAGGCTAGCTCATTATGATCAATTCATGCCAGTATGTTCAAAGAGAAATCTGTACGAGCCGCCACTGTAATCAGGTCTAATAAATAGATCAGGTCTAATTTGAGATGCAATCGAGCAACTGAAGCGAGTTGACGAGGTCCTGGCTGTTGCTGCTGACCTATTTGTTTGAGCTGCCACTGTACCAGTCGTTGGTGCCGATGGAGCGGTGAGACGGCGGACAATCATGGTGAGATATAGAGACTCGATGTACTATCGGTGCATTATTGTCTTGTGGCTATGGCCAAATGTAAACGGACATCTTCCAGCAATTTGCCATATTATTTTTTGAGTAGTGTATTGCAACATTGCATTTTCGTAATAGGAACCAAGTCACACACAAAAGGGCCTGATGGCACATAGTCGATGTTTTGTACATATAACAACCTGTAAATCTTAATTTAGTTCCTATTGGAAGGCTCTGATGCTTAGGAACCTTGTATGTTGTGAAATTAGCAATGGCATGTATGTGTTTCTCTCCCTGGCTCCACATCAGACTGTTGCTCTAATATTTGTTCTAGGTTATTTAGTTGCTATTGCAAGGCTCTGATGCTTAGGAAACTTGTATGTTGTGAAATTAGCAATAGCATGTATTTGTTTCTCTCCCTGGCTCCACATCAGACTGTTGCTCTAATATTTGTTCTAGGTTAAGAAAGGCAAAAGGATGCTTATTCTCCATGGTATAAAGACTAGCGCAGTTAACTCCGTGGTGGCGGATCTTTTTCACCCGAAGTGTTATCATGCCGTGAAGTATATCAGGCCATTTGAGAGCATGTGTATCTATCTACAAAGAATACAACACATTTTTCTATCTACAAAAGAATGCACTACGTTGATCTTTTCGTGTTTTTGGAAATGTCTATCGCATAATTATATGTTACATCTTCTTCTCTTTAATTTACCAACTGTGAATTTTCTTTGACATGGCTAACCAGATTTTTACTTTAGGGAAAACAAGCTGGTGTAGGAATCATCTTGTTTGGTGTTTGGTTGCGGCTGGAAGCTTCTCACGTGTGTTACCATCAGACATAATTATTCCTACTTTTCTCATTCCTGATGTGTAGGTTGGCATGTTGTATTGTAGTGGACTTGGATAGTATCACATCATTATTATTTTCATTGTTTATTTTTTATAAGTACTTTAAAGTTATTTGTAGATTATCATCGGACCTTCAACGGTTTTTTTTGAACACTACAAATGCAAGCGCTCATATATACTCGCATGCACTCACTCCTATGAACACACACACACCCTATATCTATGAGTACCTCCGAGAGACTGAGCCGACATGTCATCTTGAAATTTTACGAAGTCACAGTAGGCGCCTCGTAGTCGACGGGAATGTCTCCTCCCACTAAACCAAAAATCCTGAAATAAATTCAGATAAATGCGAGCACCTGGATTTGAACTCCCGTGGGATGGGGATACCACTATCCCTCTAATCATGCAACCATAGGTTGGTTCACGATCTCCAACAGTTGAGAGATCAACCTGCATGGAAGTTTTCATAACAAAGGAGTTGTCTTTATTTGCAAATGCTTTATTTTCATTATATGTAAATGCTTTATTTGTGGATATGAACTATAGTTTTGAGGTGAATAAACATTGTCGGACGACAATGTTGCTTGATGTGCTTGAGGATATGGTATATCATCGACACCATTCATTTTGAATCATTAGAATATTTGTGCTCCCGTGGCAACGCACGAGCAATTACCTCATGTTGTTAGACGCGTAAAGAATGGGTTACATGCATCAATGCCCCTCTGCAATACTTTCCAATTTATTTTATGCTAAATAATGTCAAATAAATGCAGTTAATTGTAAAATGCTTGGGTGTTGATGGATCCTTTATGTATTTCTATCCCAATGGGTCCACAGGTGATACTTGCCATGTTCTTTATCCTAATTGGATGCAAGTAGCATGCGTCTTCTTTTCAATTTCTTCCCTGCATTGATGTTGATTATCACTTTCTATATGTAGTACAACAACTTCTGTCGAGAAGATTTTTTTTTGCTGCGTTGGCATGTGTGCGGTGCGGGCGGCGGCCGAGCGGGGAGCGGGGTGGCAGCGTGCGGCATGGGGCGGAGGAGGACGGAGTGGGGCGGCGGCATGTCGTGCAGGGCAGAGCCGAACAGAGCGGTGAGACGGCGGACAATCATGGTGAGATATAGAGACTCGATGTACTTTCAGTGCATTATTGTCTTGTGGCTGTGGCCAAATTTAAACGGACATCTTCCAGCAATTTGCCATATTATTTTATGCTAAATAATGTCAAA
>NC_041386.1:561055636-561056926 GCF_002162155.2 Triticum dicoccoides | reverse complement strand
CCGGCCGGCCGGAGCCGCGCCGCGCCGCCTCGCCGCCCGCCGCCACATCGCCGTCTTCCGCCGCGGCCGAGCCCCACCTCCGCCTTCCACCAACTTGTAACACCCTCGATGCGACTATATCTCCCACGTGTCGAGGCACGACTTAGAGGCGCTTAACAAATGTCCCTTAGTGACCTTGAGCCAAAAGGGATCAGAAAATACAATTGCAAGCATGTAAACATGGCAAAAACATAATCAGATCACAGACTTAGTGAAAACTGGAGCATGCTGAAAACAGATATCAAGTAGGCATGTTTACGAGCTCGATGCACTCACTACGGAGCAAGTCATGAAAATCTAAGCATACACCTATCAAGAACACACAAAATGCAAGCTAGACATGGCAAGAACAATAGCATAGCATGCACGGATCAACTACAACATCATCGGCAAAATTGCAAACCAGTTGACAATCTGCCCAGATTCACAAAGTAGCAAAAGTAGAGCTCGATTGACTCAAGCTAGGGTGCTCCATAATTGCAAACAAAAACATAGATGGATATAGCACTACAAAATTAACAAAATATCCTTACTGATCATCCTCAAAAGAGGCACGGATCACTAGGAAACAACATGAACATATGGCCATATGAGATAAACAGATCAAGGACTTAGTGGAATTGCTAAGTCCCTGAAATCAGAATTACCAAGTGTCTCACTTGGCAAGCTTGTGCTAGTCACCACACATATCCCAAAAATACATGGGTTGCACCTCTCGAAAGATGACAAAACCCTTAACAAAACATATGTAGAACTCATGGGCATATCATGCACACAATAATCATGGCAAAAATGACAAAAAGCTAAATGGAGCAGCAGATCTGTCAATTCTCTCAAGTAGCCCTCTTCTAACAGCATTTCGGGCATCAAGATGAACTCAAATGAAAATGACGCAATGGGATGAAATGATGTCTCTCTGAGATGAACATTTTGATATGCTATATGCCTAAAACGGAGCTACGGATGCAAAGTTATAGCATTATGAAGATGGGCACATGATCTAGGGTTTTCTGAGAAAAGTCAACCCTAAAAAACAGATCTCAGATCCGAAGCGCGGAAACTGAGGCGGCCGGATCTTCGCCGGAATCACTTTAGACGGCGGCGGTGGGCGAGGAAGAAGTGGCCGGAGCAGGGCGGTGGCCGGACTTCCACCGGCGACGAGGTGGACGGCCGAGGCGGGGCTCGGCCGCGGCGGAAGACGGCGATGTGGCGGCGGGCGGCGAGGCGGTGCGGCGCAGCTCCGGCCGGCCG
>NC_041386.1:561038344-561055029 GCF_002162155.2 Triticum dicoccoides | reverse complement strand
CTCGGCGACGGCGCGGGCAGGAGCCGCCACGTGGCGTGCCCTGGTTCGCCACGGGCGGCGGCGGCGGCTTGTCCGGCCGGCACGAACGTGTCCGGCGCGGCGCGGTAGATTTTTTTTAGGGTTTAGAACGAGGGGGATCCGGATTTTCGGGAGAGGCCTTTATATAGGCATAGAGGGAGCTAGGAGAGTCCAAATGAGGTGCGGTTTTCAGCCACGCGATCGTGATCGAACGCTCTAGATGATGGAGAGGGTTTAGGTGGGTTTTGGGCCAAATTGGAGGGGTGTTGGGCTGCAACACACACGAGGCCTTTTCGGTCCCTCGGTTAACCGTTGGAGTATCAAACGAAGTCCAAATGATATGAAACTTGACAGGCGGTCTATCGGTAGTAAACCAAGGCCGCTTGGCAAGTCTCGGTCCAATCCGGAAATGTTTATACCCTACACACGAAAGAAAGATAGAAAAGACCACCTGAAGAGAACGAAGCGCTGGAATGCAAAACGGACAACAGGGAAAATGCTCGAATGCATGAGACGAACACGTGTGCAAATGCAATGCACATGATGACATGATATGAGATGCATGACAAAGATAACAACACACGGAGACAAAAACCCAAACCCGAGAAAATAAAATAACTTAACGCCGGAAACGGCAAGAGTTGGAGTACAAATTGGGAAAGTTACATCCGGGGTGTTACAACACTCCACCACTACGAAAGGATCTCGTCCCGAGATCTAGGACTGAAAGAATGCCGGGTACTCAAAACGGAGGTGATCATCGCGTTCCCAGGTAGCTTTATGGTCGGAATGGTGTGACCACTTGACTTTGAGAAATTTGATTGACTTGTTGCGAGTCTTGCATTCAGTCTCTTCAAGAATAGCAACTGGGTGCTCACGATAAGAGAGATCTCCTTAGAGCTCAATGTCCTCGAAGTTGATGGTGCGGTCAGGAGTCTTGAAGCACTTTCGGAGCTGAGAGACATGGAACACGTCATGAACATTTGCAAAGTTTGAAGGAAGCTCGAGTTGATAGGCGAGATCGCCTCTCTTGCTGACAATCTTGAAAGGTCCCACGTATCTAGGGGAAAGCTTCCCTTTGATACCAAAATGGCGAGTACCTTTCATAGGAGAGACGCGGAGCTAAACATGATCTCCGATCTCGAAAGCCAAATCACGGTGCTTACTATCATAGTAGCTCTTCTGACGGGGTTGGGCTGCTTTGAGGTTATCTCGAATGACTTTGCACATTTCCTCTGCCTCTGTGATTAAGTCATTACCCAAAAGCTGACGTTCACCGGTTTCAGACCAGTTGAGAGGGGTACGGCACTTCCTGCCATACAAAATTTCAAATGGGGCCTTGCCCGAACTTGCTTGAAAACTGTTGTTGTAGGAGAATTCAGCATATGGAAGACAATCCTCCCACTTCATGCCGAAGGAGATCACACAAGCCCTGAGCATATCTTCAAGAATCTGGTTGACACGCTCGACTTGACCGCTAGTTTGAGGATGGAAAGCTGTGCTGAAGCGGATGTTAGTGCCCATAGCGTTTTGAAAAGAATCCCAAAACTTTGAGGTAAAGATGCTGCCACGGTCTGAAGAGATCACTTGTGGAATACCGTGCAGAGAGACAATATGAGAGGTATAGAGTTCCGCCAATTGAGCTGCAGTGATTGACTCTTTGATAGGCAGAAAATGAGCCACTTTGGTGAGTTTGTCGATGACAACGAATATAGCATCATTGCCACGCTTGGACTTTGGAAACCCAGTCACGAAGTCCATTTCAATGTGGTCAAACTTCCATTCTGGAATGGCAAGAGGTTGGAGGAGACCCGCTGGCCTTTGGTGTTCTGCCTTCACTCTTCTGCAGACATCACATTCATTCACGAATTGAGCAATCTCGCGCTTCATTCGAGTCCACCAATAAGCCTGCTTAAGGTCCTGATACATCTTCATGCTCCCAGGGTGGATGGAGAGGAGAGAATTGTGAGCCTCGTTCATGATCACTTTACGAAGTTCACCTTTGGGTACAACAATACGATCCTCGAAGAAGAGAGTGTCCTTGTCATCAAGGCGGTAGCACTTGTACTTGGGTTGACTCTTGGCAATCCCAATCCCAATCTGTCTGGACTGCGTTCATCAAATTGACCTTGGCGTGCTTGGGGTTATGCTTGACCACAACTGTACTTGACGATCTCATAGGAGGAGGAGGAGGAAGATGCCTCTGGTTGAGACACTTGTTGGCATAGTGACCCTTCTGTTTGCACTTGTTGCACGTGACCTCTGAAAGCGGACGGTGATACGGAGCACTCGATCTTGGAGCTTGATACGAAGTCTTGTTCTGAAAGCCGGGGTTGGGTGGGTGGGAAGAACCACTGCCACCTTTGCTCTTCTGCTGATACGGCTGACGGAACAGAGGAGGAGGAAGCCAATACTTCTGCTGCTTGGCCACTTGAGTAGAGGAAGAAGGAGTAACATCTCTGACTCGCTTCTTCGAAGCATCACATCTCAACTGAGCAGCCTCTTGCTTCAATGCCATGTTGTAGAACTCATCGTATCTCAAGGGCTCAAAGAGAACAAGAGCGAGCTGAATTTCTTCTCTGAGACCACCCCTGAACTGGTATATCATGCTCTTCTCATCAGGGACGTCCTGCTTGGCAAAACGGGCGAGCTTCTGAAACAACTTGTTGTAGTCATAGACAGACAAAGAGCCTTGCTTCAGGTTGCGGAATTCCTCACCCTTGCTTTCAACCACGCTCTGAGGGATATGATGAGCTCTGAAATCTTGACAGAATTCATCCCAAGTGATAACACGTCCACCTTTGGAGTCCTTGTACTGCTGGAACCATTCTGCAGCTTGATCTTTGAGTTGGAAGGAAGCGAACTTAACAAAGTCCTCAGGCCTGACGTTACTGCACTTGAAATGCTTGCACAGATCCACAAGTCAATCGTCAGCATCGGTTGCCTCAACACAATTGCTGAAAGTCTTTGGCCCGTTAGCAAGGAACTGGTTGAGTGTAGCAAAGTGATTCTGATTGTTGCCTTGATTCCCTTGGTTGCCTTGATTGCGCTCTTGAAGAATTTGCATGATCAACCGAGTGTTTGCATTGGTTGCTGCCATCACAGCTTGCCATACCTCTGGAGGAGGTGGAGGTGGTGGCGGATTAGGATTCGGAGTCGTGCGCGTTGGAGGAGCCATCCTGAAGAGGTTGACATCCATTAGCACATTGACAGACAAATATTGAAGCTGAATCCAACAGAATGAAAATTGCAACATATAGTCTTCACATCCGAACAAAATGAACAAATGCATTCCTCTTGAAATGGTCACATATCCATAAATTGAGAAGCCACTTAGAATTAAGGTAGAGAAATAAATCAACAAGGTACGGATCAAGAACGAATAATCGGTAAGAAATCCCAATCTCAAACCAATATCCGTGGAAGAAGAACTAGAGCTACTAGAATTCCCACCTATGAAACTCCCGAACCTTTTCGGTTATGCAATCAGGTGTTGGGGATACAGGGGAAGCATAATATCTCACCCAAACTAGCAAATCCTACATCCAGATGTATCCATCCTTCAACACATAACCAAGAAACCTTCGGAAACCATCTACCTCAATCTTCGAAAATCATCCGTTATACAAGTTATAGCGATACTCCCTAACTCCCGCCCTAGTACTGGGTGGCGTCGAGGTTATCTCACCAACGAACTGCATAAAAGAGATTTTCGATGTCGGCGTACTAAACTGAGGTATTCCAGAACTGCAACGATAAAATTATGACGACAACACCTCAGAGCTCAACTCCCCGGGACACTTCCACAAAACCCCTGATAGGAGGCACCAAGACAATGTTCTCATCATAAAACCATCGGAACGATTCCAAGATACCCGCGTGATCCTAAAATTTCTTTTAGTGAAATTTGACAAGAGAAGAGTCAAAACTCTACGTTAGGATGCCTTACCAGAGCAATGAGGAGACTGGGAAGTAAAAAGAATTCCTAAACTCTCCGATATATAATTCCTAAATGACTCAAAACATTTTTCTAGACACAACTCGGCTGCTAAAAACGATCAAGCAATGGGGCTCCTAAGGTCGGGGAAGGCTCTGATACCAACTTGTAACGCCCTCGATGCAGCTATATCTCCCACGTGTCGAAGCACGACTTAGAGGCATAACCGCATTGAAAGCAATGTTGCAAGTGAGGTAATCTTCACACAGCCCATGTAATACATAAGGGAAAAAGATACATAGTTGGCTTACAATCGCCACTTCACACAATACATGAATAAAGCATTACATCATCCAAATACACTCATGGTCCGACTACGGAACCAAAATAAAAGAAGAACCCCAAAAGCGACAAAGGTCCCTGATCGACCCCAACTGGGCTCCACTACTGATCGACTAGAACCAAACAGCATAAAGGACAAGATCTTCATCGAGCTCCTCCTGAGCTTGGTTGCGTCATCTGCACGGACTCATCGACACCTGCAAGCTGGTTTTGGAAGTATCTGTGAGCCACAGGGACTCAGCAATCTCGCACCCTCGTGATCAAGACTATTTAAGCTTATGGGTAAGGTAAAAGGTATGAGGTGGAGCTGCAGCAAGCGACTAGCATATATGGTGGCTAACATACGCAAATGAGAGCGAGAAGAGAAGGCAAAGCACGGTCGATAAAAGTATGATCAAGAAGTGATTCTAAAACAACCTACGTCAAGCATGACTCCAACACCGTGTTCACTTCCCGGACTCCGCCGGAAAGAGACCATCACGGTATCGCACGCTGTTGATTCATTTTAATTAAGGTCAACTTCAGGTTTTCTACAACCGGACATTAACAAATTCCCATCTGCCCATAACCGCGGGCATGGCTTTCGAAAGTTTAAATCCCTGCAGGGGAGTCCCAACTTAGCCCATGACAAGCTCTCACGGTCAACGAAGGAATAGACCTCCTCCCAAGACGTTTCGATCAGACTCGGTATCTCGGTTCTACAAGACACTTCGACAAGTTAAAACAAATCCAGCAACACCGCCCGAATGTGCCGACAAATCCCGATAGGAGCTGCACATATCTCTTTCTCAGGGCACACTCAGATGAGACTAGCTACGAGTAAAACCAACCCTCAAGTTTCCCTGAGGTGGCCCCGCAGGCAGTTCAGTTCGGACCAACACTCAGATGAGCACTGGCCCGGGGGGGTTAGAATAAAGATGACCCTTGAGTCTGCAGAACCCAAGGGAAGGTGGTAGGTTGTTAGTGCAAATGGTAAAACCAAGGTTGGGCATTGCTGGAGGAGTTTTATTCAAGGCGAACTGTCAAGGGGTTCCCATTATTACCCAACCGCGTAAGGAACGCAAAATCCGGAAACATAACACCGATATGACGGAAACTAGGGCGGCAAGAGTGGAACAAAACACCAGGCATAAGGCCGAGCCTTCCACCCTTTACCAAGTATATAGATGCATTAATTAAATAAGATATATTGTGATATCCCAACAAGTAAACATGTTCCAACAAGGAACAACATCTCTATGTTCCAACAAGGAACAAACTTCAATCTTCACCTGCAACTAACAACGCTATAAGAGGGGCTGAGTAAAGCGGTAACATAGCCAAACAACGGTTTGCTAGGACAAGGTGGGTTAGAGGCTTGGCTCAACAATATAGGAGGCATGAAGCAAGTGGTAGGTATCGCAGCATAGGCATAGCAAAAGAGCGAGCATCTAGCAAGCAAAGATAGTAGTGATTTCGAGGGTATGATCATCTTGCCTGAAATCCCACAAGGAAGAAGAACGAGTCCATGAAGAAGACAAACGGACGTTGTCGAACGGATCCTCACAAACGCAACGTTATCGGAACCAACCCGAAGAAGCAACACCGGAAAGAAGCAAACAACATAGTAAACAACCACTACAACAACATGGCATGATGCACAACCAGTATGATGCATGTCCGGTTTAATGAAGCATGACATGGTAAAGTGCACAAACAACCCTACAAATTAAGTGGAGCTCAATATGCAACGGGATGCATATTGACGGAACACCACATAACGTATTTAGTTCGATCTTGTTTATGTACCCAACAATATTAAATGTTGATTAACATGGCAAGAGGGTGAAGCAAAGTAAAACTACCTATCTAGTCAAGTTTAAATGAGGCCGGAAGCAACGAACAACAATTCCGGTAAACCCCCATATGCATATATTAGGGTTTGGTACTGTTCTGCCCTAAACATAATTTTAGAGTTGTTAATCATGCAAAGTGATGCCACCATGTTAAACGAGGCAAAATTCTACCCCATTTACATATAAAGTTTATTAAAATCCGAGTTACGGTTATTTAGTTATGAAATAAAGCATTTTAGCATGGCATTAGGTAAAATATAAACAAATAGCATTTTAAATATTTTAAACATGGGTGGAAATGACATATTATGAAACTAGATGCAAATCTAAGCATATTTCATATATAAAGTTTAATTAATTCCGATGCATGGTTAATTAATTATGAGCAATGCAAGAAAATGGCATTTCCTGTAATTATGCAATGTTCAGGAAAATTTAGCAAAACGTCCAAGGGAAAAAAATGAGCACGGGCTGAAACTGAACTGGCCCATCAGTTGGAAAAAGAAAAAAAAGGAAGGGGCCCTGGGGTGAGCTCACATTGGGCCTGGGCCGGCCAGTGGAGAGGTAGGCCGGTGGGGCTGCAACCCACGCTGTTGGTGAGGCGCGGTCAACGCGCACGAACGAGCTCCTGCTGCTCGTTACCATCAGAGGCGGCTGAGACTTGCATCGCAGCAGCAGCAGAAAGTGTCAGAGGACTGCGGAGGCCAACGGATGGCAAGGGGAGGTTTCTCCGGCGAGCGGTGGGATGGAGCGGACGAGGCTCGGCGATATAGAGGAGGCAGCGGACGGCCAGGCGCGAAGCAGAGGCAACGGCAGCGGCAGGGACGAACACGCCCAGGCGAGGGCGCTCGTCCAAGGCAGCTACGGCAGAGGGGCAACGCAGCTCCTGAGAAGGAAGGGGAGGCCGGTGGACGACGGGGAAACGAGCGGATCTGGGCGGCGGGAGTCCATCTCCAATGATGGTGGCGCCGGTTGGTGCTCCTGGGTGTGCTCCCGCAAGGTGCGGAGGCCATGGCTCGCTCCTTCTGGTTCCTGTGAGAAGATGCAGAGGAAGAGAGAGAAGAGATTAGAACAGAGGCGGGAGAGAGACGAAGCAGGAGGGTAGAAGAAAAGAGCAAGGGCGCGCGACAGATGCTCATCTTGCTGGCTGGTTCGGTCCCTGGCGGCGGCGGCGGACGACGAGGCGAGGAGGAGGAGCACGGGGTGGATCTGTATCGAAGAAGAGTAGTGGCTGGGCACGGAAAGAGAGGCACAAGTGGATCGGGAGGAGATTCCAAGGTTGGGGAATGAGTGCGTCGGCGGCGGCTGGGAGGATCCCTAGAATTTAGGGATTCGGTCTGAAATTAGACTAGGGGTGGGCTATAAATATACATCACGGATTAGGTTAGGGTCTATCTCGACCCTACGATTGCAATCGGACGATCGCAGATAAAATAGCTAGGGAGTCCAATTAACAAAATGAAGATGTTTTGTAGATGTTTGGGGATGATCCGGACACAACGGTGGCGACAGTCCGGGTTGGGTCCGGGGAAGTTTCGGACGCGCACGTGAGGGGTTGGTTGGAACTCGTGGCTGTACAGAAGGGCTCGAGCTGAGAGAAGAGAAGAGAGAGAGGCCCGGCGACTGTTTTCGGAGACCGAAAACATCCGACGAAAAGACCGGCTATACTGCCGCTATAGTTATCCGTTGGGGCATCAAACGGACTCCGAACACGATGAAACTTGGCAGGCGGTCTACTAAAAACAAAACAACACCGCACGCCAACTTTCATCCCATTCCGAGAACATTTTCTGGCCACTTATAAAATACTATTTCGGACATGCCGCGGGTGCGTGCAAGTGTGTCTGGGCTCAGAACGGACAACGGAAAGAACGGGGGAACCCGAACGGATGCAAGTTTTTTTAAGACATGATGATGCAATGCACATGATGACATGGCAAGATGCAACACGCAATCGAATGACACAGCAACAACAATGAATAACTGGGGAACACCTGGCACATCGGTCTCGGGGCGTTACAACACTCCACCACTACGAGATGATCTCAACCCCGAGATCCTAGGGATGGCACCGGAGGGAAAAGGAAGAGGAAGAGAAAAGGTAAAACTAAGTTGCTTGTTTGGCAAACGAGTGAAACCAAAGAACCTTGAGAGGTTGAATAAATTCGAGAAAAGAATACAACGAAGGTGAACAAAGTCGAAAACACTCCGTTAGAAAAGAGGGACAAAGAACATTGCGAAAACCTTGAGGTTGAAGGGAAGATATATATTGAACACACTCCAGTAAAGGAAGGGGATCAAGGAAGACCAAATTCGGGCAGCACTCCGGTTGAAAAGAGATGCAAGGCTTGATAAGGCGAAAAGAACTTGAACAAAGGGGCACAATACTCCGGTTAAACACGATAGGGAAGGAATAAGAGTGATATAATTTGGACAGCACTCCGCCTGTAAATGGAAGGAATTGAACTTGACAAGATGAGAGGATACTTGAAAAGAGGACACAACACTTCGGTTAAAAGGATAGGCATGAAAAGAACATGATCTTTGACAAAACGAGATGATGGGTTGAAAAGATGAACATCACAATGTATCCGGAACAAAATTAAGAATGGAATGGAGTGAACGAAGGGAAACAAGGTCTTGAGAGAGCACGCTCACAACAAAAGCTAGAACGGAGTTGTTGGAAAACCAACAACGAAAATAATAAGCTTGATATGGTCTTATGGAATACATCTCAAATTATGAGGTGACAACCTGCCACTCACGGGAAAAGAATTGGATTGATAAGAACAAGGAGACGAGAAACTATATCGCACTGGAAAGGATAAAAGAAGACATTTGATCATTTATAAGCACCATAGATAGCAACAATCCTTAGGGAAAGCTTTAGGTGAAATATAACCCAATATAATTCCAATGAATAGGTTGATGGATTTAAAATATCTCATTCCTAACAACATGTGAGTTATGAAACATGAACTCAAATTATTAAGAATGACAAAATACCATCTCCAATGATACGGGAGAAAGATTGAACTCCGGATTGCAAGATGAGAATGCTTGAGCTCCTTAGAAAAGAATCTCGATGAACACTTCGAGAAGGAATATAAAACCTTGATGAACCATCATGTAGAACCTCCATGAAGAACTCCGTTAAACAAAAGAATGATCAAACGGAAAGAAAGGGTAGTTGAAAACACAAGGTGAAGCCTTGCAATGATTTAGATGGAGCTTCGCGACGAGATAATGCGGAAAAGCTTGGAACTCCAGAAAAGAAAGATTAACAAATGAAATCAAGAATTTGATGAGCCTCCGGAATAAAGAATTAAATTCACTCGATGAAACAAGAATAAGAATTACATTATGCTTATCCTTCACCAATTTAAATTGATCACAAGCAACGGATTTGGCATACTACTTATTCTCGTAGAAAGGATTAAGATAGATATTGCATAAATTTGAGAAGGTCTTCGATGAACCACCGTTATGAATTTAAACAACGAATGAATTAATATGATAACCATGGAAGAGAGTCTTGAATGAACCACCGTAAGAATTGGAAATGAACGAAGTAAAGATAAAGAAACACCGGGAAGAATTAGCAAATGACAGAAGATGCTTGAGAGAATTTATATATGAGAGAACGAAGAGATCAAGAACTGATTAGAGGATATTTGATTGATGCACCGGTAAGATAGGAGAATGATAACTGACAGCTGAGAATGAATAAACCTGAATTGATGGACTCCAGATAACAAATTGGGAAGACTCTTGAATTACTCCGGATAGGTGAAAAGAATTCTCACGATCAAAACAAATACGAGAGGATGGCAACAAGCTAGAATCACGAATCTTGAAGAGAATGGAGCAAGATTAAAGAGAAACTCTTCTTCGGTCTTCAAAATCCGAGAATGACGACGAGAAACACCACCAAGAATTATTTAGACACTCCGGAAGAATCAAAACAAAGAGGTTGAGCCAACGATGAAAAGAATTCGACAGATCTTGGAGAAAAGCATTTGACTGATGATAAATCATTCTTACGTCAAACTTCAAAAGGAAATTTGAGGATAGCTCCAGGAAAATAAGAAGAGTCAGGTAAGATCCTGGGAAAAGACCTGTGGGTTAGGGCCCACTGAAAAGAAGCACCGTTGAAATGATTTAAAAGAGAGAATGCACCGGTTGAATTAAATGACTTGAATGAGATAACAACCTGGAAAGATCTTGAACAAATGCAGAGTGGAAAACACGAATCTTCGAGATATCTTGAACGGATTGATAATTGAAACGTGAACCTTCTGAGATATCTTCAGCACTCCAGAACAAATTAATAGTGAGAAGTGAATTATTTTGGGGTGCACCGGTATGAGAAAAGCATTGGGCAAAATGAAAAGGAGTATGCTCAATACCAAAGCTTGAATTAAATCCACCGGAGAAGAAAATGAGTGATGAGAGACGAACTAGTAGAACAACTTCTTGAGAACCACCGGGTAAGAATATTGACGAAAAGAATGGAGAGGCTTCACAACAATAAAATGATACTTGAAAAAAGAAATCTGGTTCCTTGAAGAAAACCAAGGAGGGAGGGCGGGAAAACCAAAGGCAACTTGGAGATGGATGAAACAAACAACATTGAAAAAAACTAATAAGGCATCCTGACGTAGAGTTTTGACTCTTCTCTTCTCAAATTTCACTAAAAAAAATTTTAGGATCACGCGGGTATCTTGGAATCGTTCCGATGGTTTTATGATGAGAACATTGTCTTGGTGCCTCCTATCAGGGGTTTTGTGGAAGTGTCCCGGGGAGTTGAGCTCTGAGGTGTTATCGTCATAATTTTATCGTTGCAGTTCTGGAATACCTGAGTTTAGTACGCCGACATCGAAAATCTCTTTTATGCAGTTAGTTGGTGAGATAACCTCGACGCCACCCAGTACTGGGGCGGGAGTTCGGGAGTATCGCCATAACTTGTATAACGGATGCTTTTCGAAGGTTGAGGTAGATGGTTTCCGAAGGTTTCTTGGTTATGTGTTGAAGGATGGATACAGCTGGATGTAGGATTTGCTAGTTTGGGTGAGATATTATGCTTCCCCTGTATCCCCAACACCTGATTGCATAACCGGAAAGGTTCGGGAGTTTCATAGGTGGGAATTCTAGTAGCACTAGTTCTTCTTCCACGGATATTGGTTTGAGATTGGGATTTCTTACCGATTATTCGTTCTTGATCCGTACCTTGTTGATTTATTTCTCTACCTTAATTCTAAGTGGCTTCTCAATTTATGGATATGTGACCATTTCAAGAGGAATGCATTCGTTCATTTTGTTCGGATGTGAAGACTATATGTTGCAATTTTCATTCCGTTGGATTCAGCTTCAATATTTGTCTGTCAATGTGCTAATGGATGTCAACCTCTTCAGGATGGCTCCTCCAACGTGCACGACTTCGAATCCTAATCCGCCACCACCTCCACCTCCTCCAGAGGCATGGCAAGCTGTGATGGCAGCAACCAATGCAAACACTCAGTTGATCATGCAAATTCTTCAAGAGCGCAATCAAGGAAACCAAGGGAATCAAGGCAACAATCAGAATCACTTTGCTACACTCAACCAGTTCCTTGCTAACGGGCCAATGACTTTCAGCAATTGTGTTGAGGCAACCGATGCTGACGATTGGCTTGTGGATCTGTGCAAGCATTTCGAGTGCAGTAACGTCAGGCCTGAGGACTTTGTTAAGTTCGCTTCCTTCCAACTCAAAGATCAAGCTGCAGAATGGTTCCAGCAGTACAAGGAGTCCAGAGGTGGACGTGTTATCACTTGGGATGAATTCCGTCAAGATTTCAGAGCTCATCATATCCCTCAGAGCGTGGTTGAAAGCAAGCGTGAGGAATTCCGCAACCTGAAGCAAGGCTCTTTGTCTGTCTATGACTACAACAAGTTGTTTCAGAAGCTCGCCCGTTTTGCCAAGCAGGACGTCCCTGATGAGAAGAGCATGATATACCAGTTCAGGGGTGGTCTCAGAGAAGAAATTCAGCTCGCTCTTGTTCTCTTTGAGCCCTTGAGATACGATGAGTTCTACAACATGGCATTGAAGCAAGAGGCTGCTCAGTTGAGATGTGATGCTTCCAAGAAGCGAGTCAGAGATGTTACTCCTTCTTCCTCTACTCAAGTGGCCAAGCAGCAGAAGTATTGGCTTCCTCCTCCTCCGTTCCGTCAGCCGTATCAGCAGAAGAGCAAAGGTGGCAGTGGTTCTTCCCACCCACCCAACCCTGGCTTTCATAAGAAGACTTCGTCTCAAGCTCCAAGATCGAGTGCTCTGTATCACCGTCCGCTTTCAGAGGTCACGTGCAACAAGTGCCAATAGAAGGGTCACTATGCCAACAAGTGTCTCAACCAGAGGCGTCTTCCTCCTCCTCCTCCTGTGAGATCGACAAGTACAGCTGTGGTCAAGCATAACCCCAAGCACGCCAAGGTCAATTTGATGAACGCAGCCCAGGCAGAGGACTCGTCAGATGTGATCATGGGTAACCTTCCTGTTAACGATGTTCCAGCAAAAGTTCTTTTTGACACTGGTGCATCGCATTCCTTTTTGTCATGCCCTTTTGCATCGAAGCACAATGTTGATACTGAGATCTTGCCCAAAGTCATGCAAGTTGTTTCTCCCGGCAAGCTTTTGACTTCTAGTTTGGTTGCTCCCGATATATATATCACGTTGGGTGACTACAAGTTTCTCTCTTCTTCGGTGGTTCTTGGTAACTCGGATATTGATCTTATTCTCGGAATGTATTGGCTTTCTAAGCACAAGGAACATCTTGATTGTGCAGCCAGGCAGATTCAATTAACTCATTCATCTGAGGATGTAATTGTCTTTGCTACTCGGGATAATACCATCCGTCTGTTTTCTCTCAATGAGAAGGGTGAATTGGATGCCATCTCACAAATTCCAGTCGTTTGCGAATATCAAGACGTCTTTCTAGAAGAGCTCCCAGGAATGCCTCCGCACCGGCCAGTTGAATTCGTTATTGATCTTGAGCCTGGCACGGAACCTGTGTGCAAACGTCCTTACAAGCTCGGACCTGAAGAGTTGAAGGAGCTGAAGAAGCAACTCGATATTCAAGAGAAAATGGATCTCATCCGGCCTAGTTCTTCTCCGTGGGGTTGTGGTGTTCTTTTTGTGAAGAAGAAGGATGGAACGGACCGACTTTGTGTTGATTACCGTTCATTGAACAAGAAGACCATCAAGAACAAATACCCACTTCCCAACATCAACGAGCTATTCGAACAACTCAAAGGTGCCCAAGTATTCTCCAAGCTTGATCTCCATATGGGTTATCATCAGATTCGAATCCGTGAGCAAGATATTCCCAAGACAGCTTTCAGGACAAGCTATGGTTCATATGAATACACTATCATGTATTTTGGCCTCGTCAACGCTCCTCCGACTTTCTCTCGCATGATGAACTTCATCTTCAACGCCTACACCAATGACTTCGTTTTGGTCTATCTCGACGACATTTTGGTTTTCTCGAAGAACAAGGAAGATCATGCCAAGCACTTGCGTTTGGTGCTCGATAAGCTCAGGGAACATCAGTTCTACGCCAAGTTCTCCAAGTGTGAATTTTGGCTCGATGAGGTTCTTTATCTTGGTCATATCATCTCTGCCAAGGACATTGCCGTGAAGCCTGAGAAGGTGTCTGCAATTGTGAATTGGGAACCCCCTCAGAACGTGAAGCAACTTCGTAGTTTCCTCGGTCTCGCACGCTATTGCCGAAGATTCGTTGAAAACTTCTCCAAGATCGCAAAGCCTCTCTCAAATCTTCTCCAGAAGCACGTCAAGTACGTTTGGTCTCCGGAGTGTGACATTGCTTTCAACACTTTGAAAGAGAAATTGATCACTGCTCCAGTTCTGACTCCGCCTGATGAATCCAAGCCGTACGAGGTCTTTTGTGATGCCTCTCTCCAAGGTCTTGGCGCAGTATTGATGCAAGAGAAGAAAGTTGTTGCTTATACCACTCACCAGTTGAAGCCTAATGAGAATAACTACCCCACTCATGATCTCGAGTTGGCGGCAGTTGTACATGCTCTTTTGACTTGGAGACATCTCTTATTGGGAAGAAAAGTGGACATTTTCACTGATCACAAGAGTCTCAAGTATATCTTCACTCATCCTAATCTCAACCTCAGGCAAACTCGATGGGTCGAAATGATTCAAGAGTATAATCCGAGTATCGAGTATACTCCAGGCAAGGCCAATGTGATTGCTGACGCATTGAGCAGAAAGGCTTACTGCAATAGTCTAATTCTCAGGCCTTATCAACCCGAGGTTTGTGAAGCTTTCCGCAAACTTAATCTGCAAGTTGTTCCTCAAGGTTTCCTCGCCAACCTCCAAGTCTCTCCTACCTTGGAAGACCAGATTCGCCAAGCCCAGCTTCTTGATGCTATGGTGAAAAAGGTGAAGATTGGGATTGCCAAGAGTCAACCCAAGTACAAGTGCTACCGCCTTGATGACAAGGACACTCTCTTCTTCGAGGATCGTATTGTTGTACCCAAAGGTGAACTTCGTAAAGTGATCATGAACGAGGCTCACAATTCTCTCCTCTCCATCCACCCTAGGAGCACGAAGATGTATCAGGACCTTAAGCAGGCTTATTGGTGGACTCGAATGAAGCGCGAGATTGCTCAATTCATGAATGAATGTGATGTCTGCAGAAGAGTGAAGGCAGAACACCAAAGGCCAGCGGGTCTCCTCCAACCTCTTGCCATTCCAGAATGGAAGTTTGACCACATTGAAATGGACTTCGTGACTGGGTTTCCAAAGTCCAAGCGTGGCAATGATGCTATATTCGTTGTCATCGACAAACTCACCAAAGTGTCTCATTTTCTGCCTATCCAAGAGTCAATCACTGCAGCTCAATTGGCGGAACTCTATACCTCTCGTATTGTCTCCCTGCACGGTATTCCACAAGTGATCTCTTCAGACCGTGACAGCATCTTTACCTCAAAGTTTTGGGATTCTTTTCAGAAGGCCATGGGCACTAACATCCGCTTCAGCACAGCTTTCCATCCTGAAACTAGCGGTCAAGTCGAGCGTGTCAACCAGATTCTTGAAGATATGCTCAGGGCTTGTGTGATCTCCTTCGGCATGAAGTGGGAGGATTGTCTTCCATATGCTGAATTCTACTACAACAACAGTTTTCAAGCAAGTTCGCGCAAGGCCCCATTTGAAATTCTGTATGGCAGGAAGTGTCATACCCCTCTCAACTGGTCTGAAACCGGTGAACGTCAGCTTTTGGGTAATGACTTAATCACAGAGGCAGAGGAAATGTGCAAAGTCATTCGAGATAACCTCAAAGCAGCCCAATCCCGTCAGAAGAGCTACTATGATAGTAAGCACCGTGATTTGGCTTTCGAGATCGGAGATCATGTTTACCTCTGCGTCTCTCCAATGAAAGGTACTCGCCATTTCGGTATCAAAGGGAAGCTTGCCCCTAGATACGTGGGACCTTTCAAGATTGTCAGCAAGAGAGGCGATCTCGCCTATCAACTCGAGCTTCCTTCAAACTTTGCAAATGTTCATGACGTGTTCCATGTCTCTCAGCTCCGAAAGTGCTTCAAGACTCCTGACCGCACCATCAACTTCGAGGACATTGAGCTCTAAGGAGATCTCTCTTATCGTGAGCACCCAGTTGCTATTCTTGAAGAGACTGAACGCAAGACTCGCAACAAGTCAATCAAATTTCTCAAAGTCAAGTGGTCACACCATTCCGACCGTGAAGCTACCTGGGAACGCGAGGATCACCTCCGTTTTGAGTACCCGGCGTTCTTTCAGTCCTAGATCTCGGGACGAGATCCTTTCGTAGTGATGGAGTGTTGTAACACCCCGGATGTAACTTTCCCAATTTGTACTCCAACTCTTGTTGTTTCCGGCGTTAAGTTATTTTATTTTCTCGGGTTCGGGTTTTTGTCTCTGTGTGTTGTTATCTTTGTCATGCATCTCATATCATGTCATCATGTGCATTGCATTTGCATACGTGTTCGTCTCATGCATTCGAGCATTTTCCCCGTTGTCCGTTTTGCATTCCGGCGCTTCGTTCTCTTCCGGTGGTCTTTTCTAGCTTTCTTTCGTGTGTGGGGATTAAACATTTCCGGATTGGACCGAGACTTGCCAAGCGGCCTTGGTTTACTACCGATAGACCGCCTGTCAAGTTCCGTATCATTTGGACTTCGTTTGATACTCCAACGGTTAACCGAGGGACCGAAAAGGCCTCGTGTGTGTTGCAGCCCAACACCCCTCCAATTTGGCCCAAAATCCACCTAAACCCTCTCCATCATCTAGAGCGTTCGATCACGATCGCGTGGCCGAAAACCGCACCTCATTTGGACTCTCCTAGCTCCCTCTATGCCTATATAAAGGCCTCTCCCCGAAAATCCGGATCCCCCTCGTTCTAAACCCTAAAGAAAATCTACCGCGCCGCGCCGGACACGTCCGTGCTGGCCGGACAAGCCGCCGCCGCCGCCCGCGGCGAACCAGGGCACGCCACATGGCGGCTCCTGCCCGC
>NC_041386.1:561001216-561037967 GCF_002162155.2 Triticum dicoccoides | reverse complement strand
CGCCGCTCCATCGCTGTCTTCCGCCGCGGCCGAGCCCTGCCTCCGCCGTCCACCTCGTCGCCGGTGGAAGTCCGGCCACCGCCCCGCTCCGGCCACTTCTTCCTCGCCTGCCGCCACCGTCTAAGTGATTCCGGCGAAGATCCGGCCGCCTCGGTTTCCGCGCTTCGGATCTGAGATCTGTTTTTTAGGGTTGACTTTTCTCAGAAAACCCTAGATCATGTGCCCATCTTCATAATGCTATAACTTTGGATCCGTAGCTCCGTTTTGGGCATATAGGATATCAAAATGTTCATCTCAGAGAGTACATCATTTCATCCCATTGCATCATTTTCATTTGAGTTCATCTTGATGCCTGAAATGCTGTTAGAAGAGGGCTGCTTGAGAGAATTGATAGATCTGCTGCTCCATTTAGCTTTTTGTCATTTTTGCCATGATTATTGTGTGCATGATATGTCCATGAGTTCTACATATGTTTTGTTAAGGGTTTTGTCATCTTTCCAGAGGTGCAACCCATGTATTTTTATGATGTGTGTGGTGACTAGCACAAGCTTGCCAAGTGAGACACTTGGTAATTCTGATTTCAGGGACTTAGCAATTCCACTAAGTCCTTGATCTGTTTATCTCATATGGCCATATGTTCATGTTGTTTCCTAGTGATCCGTGCCTCTTTTGAGGATGATCAGTAAGGATGTTTTGTTAATTTTGTAGTGCTATATCCATCCATGTCTTTGTTTCCAATTATGGAGCACCTAGCTTGAGTCAATCGAGCTCTACTTTTGCTACTTTGTGAATCTGGGCAGATTGTCAACTTGTTTGCAATTTTGTCGATGATGTTGTAGTTGATCCGTGCATGCTATGCTATTGTTCTTGCCATTTCTAGCTTGCATTTTGTGTGTTCTTGACAGATGTCTGCTTAGCTTTTCATGACTTGCTCCGTAGTGAGTGCATCGAGGTTGTAAACATGCCTACTTGATATCTGTTTTCAGCATGCTCCAGTTTTCACAAAGTCTGTGATCTGATTATGTTTTTGCCATGTTCATATGCTTGCAATTGTATTTTCTGATCCCTTTTGGCTCAAGGTCACTAAGGGACTTTTGTTAAGCTCTTTGAGTAGCTCCATGCCATGTTTTACTTTGACATGTTCAGGTCCTGTAGCATGTAGTTTTGTTGCTCCGAAGAGTGCTACCTGATCAGAAATTCCAGACAAGTGTTAATTTCACTAAGTCTGAAATTTGTTTACCATATGCATTTTTGCCATGCTTGTTTGAACCTGTTAATGGATGTTTTGGCCGTAGCTCAGTGGTAGACTTTTGTTAAGCATCATGAATGCATCCCTGCCATGTATTTTGTTGTCATGTTTGGGTGCTGTAGCATGTTCATCTCGTTGCATTTAGATGGCTACTTGCTGTAAATCGCAGACCGATGTCATATTTGAATCGCTTGCCATTTCCAAACCGTAACTCCGATTCCGGTGTTCTTTATATTGTTTTCAAGCGATTTCATCTCACCTTTCCAGTGGCACACTTGGATTTCCAAGTTGAGGCCAGGTTCATGCATCCCTTGTCAAATCTTGCATATGCTTCCCGCATCGCTTCCCGCATAGCATATCATCCTTGCATCTTATTGTTTGATCCTTGCATGTGGTTGATTGTGTCCTTGTTTCTTGTTTGTCTTGTTTGGGTAGAGCCGGGAGACGAGTTCGCTAACGAGGAGCCCGTTGAGTTTGCTTTCGAGGATCCAGTCAACTCTGACAACTGTGCAGGCAAGATGATCATACCCTCGAAATCACTACTATCTTTGCTATGCTAGTTTGCTCGCTCTTTTGCTATGCCAATGCTACGATGCCTACCACTTGCTTTCAAGCCCCCCAAATTGCCATGTCAAACCTCTAACCCACCATGTCCTAGCAAACCGTTGATTGGCTATGTTACCGCTTTGCTCAGCCCCTCTTATAGCGTTGCTAGTTGCAGGTGAAGATTGGAGACCGTTCCTTGTTGGAAAATTTATTTACTTGCTGGGATATCATTATATTATCTTGTTATCTTAATGCATCTATATACTTGGTAAAGGGTGGAAGGCTCGGCCTCTCGCCTAGTGTTTTGTTCCACTCTTGCCGCCCTAGTTTCTGTCATATCAGTGTTATTTTCCCGGATCTTGCGTTCCTTACGAGGTTGGGTTATAATGGGAACCCCTTGATAGTTCGCCTTGATTAAAGCTTTTCCAACAATGCCCAACCTTGGTTTTACCATTTGCCACCTAGCCTCTTTTTTTCCTTGGGTTTCCGAAGCCCGAGGGTCATCTTATTTAACCCCCCCCCCCCGGGCCAGTGCTCCTCTGAGTGTTGGTCCGACCGAGTAGACTGCGGGGCCACCTCGGGGCAACTTCAGGGTTGGTTTTACTCGTAGGATGTCTCATCTGAGTGTGCCCTGAGAACGAGATATGTGCAGCTCCTATCGGGATTTGTCGGCACATTCGGGCGGTGTTGCTGGTCTTGTTTTAACCTGTCGAAGTGTCTTGAAGAACCGAGATACCGAGTCTGATCGGAACGTCTTGGGAGGAGGTCTATTCCTTTGTTGACCGTGAGAGCTTGTCATGGGCTAAGTTGGGACTCCCCTGCAGGGATTTGAACTTTCGAAAGCCGTGCCCGCGGTTATGGGCAGATGGGAATTTGTTAATGTCTGGTTGTAGATAACTTGAACCTTAACTTAATTAAAATGAATCAACTGAGTGTGTTACCGTGATGGCCTCTTCTCGGCGGAGTCCGGGAAGTGGACACGGTGTTGGAGTAATGTTTGTGCAGGTTGCTCTCTAGTTTCTCGCTCGCGCTTTGCCTCCTCTTCTCGCTCTCTCTCTTGCGAACAGGATAGCCACCATATTTTTGCTAGTCGCTTGCTGCAGCTCCACATATTTTACCTTGCCTTACCTATAAGCTTAAATAGCCTTGATCGCGAGGGTGCGAGATTGCTGAGTCCCTGTGGCTCACAGATTACTATTACACCAGATGCATGGCCTGATGATTCCGCTTCAGGAGACGCGCTTGAGCTCAACTGGGAGTTCGACAAAGACTCTCAACGTTACTATGTTTCCTTTCCTGATGATCAGTAGTGGTGTCCAGTTGGGGGTGATCGGGACCGTGTCGCATGTTGGGTTATCTTTTATTTTGGCGCCGTAGTCAGGCCATGAGTGTTTGGATGATGTAATGTTATTTATGTACTTGATTGACGTGGCGAGTGTAAGCCAACTATGTTATCTCCCCTTCTTATTATCTATATTACATGGGATGTTGTGAAGATTGCCTAACTTGCGACATATGCCTTCAATGCGATTATGCCTCTAAGTCGTGCCTCGACACGTGGGAGATATAGTCGCATCGAGGGTGTTACAGGCGCGGCGGGCGGGAGGAAGAAGTGGGGAGGGGGGGAAAGGAAATGAAGAGCGGTTGGGCGTTGGCGCGCGGCCGCGGTTTTTACATCTCCTGCCTCCGGAGATGTAAATTTGCATCTCGAGGTGTTGAATTTTGCATCACCAGGAGGCGGAGATGTAATTATTTTTTTGCATATGAACCATATGTTGGAGAGCTGTTTTTTGCCTCAAAAGATCCAAAAGTTGGTTATTTTTACATATGAACCGTCTATTAAAAATGCTCTAACCTCGTCCTCCGGTGCTACCATTGCTTCTCCTTGTGAAACCAATGGTCTGGCGGCTATTGCCATGAGGCTTTGGAGCCGGACTTGTGCTCCTCCTCTTGGAGGTCATGGCCAGTGTCCTGAAGTCGGTAGTAGGACATGTCTGGCATGCGCTAGGGCAGTGACATCGCAGAGGACAAGACCAATATTGTTTGAGATCGGTCTTGATGGTGTGGTATGGTGTAGTCGACCACAACTATGGGGATGGGCGTGCCCAACACGTGAATGGAAACGGCGAGTCCACGTCGAGCCCTCCTTTGGCGAGCGAACGACGACATTGAGTGTAGGTGAATTCTAGAAATGAGGTCTTTTTTTCAGAGCTAGAGTGCCACTTTCCCTCTCCCTTACGTTGGATTGGGTTGCATCATGCTTTTGGGCTTATCCTTCTTTGTGTTTCCACAGGCTCCACCTCCTGTTGTCGGACGCGCAAGGAATGGGTTACATGCATCAATTCCCCTCTGCAGTACTTCCTTTTACGTCGGACTATTTCGTTCCAATTTATTTTATGCTAAATAATGTCAAATAAATGCAGTTAATTGTAAAATGGTTGGGTGTTGATGGATCCTTTATGTATTTCTATCCCAGTCGGCTCACAAGTGATACTTGCCATGTTCTTTATCCTAATTGGATGCAAGTAGCATGCGTCTTCTTTTTAATTTCTTCCCTGCCTTGATGTTGATTATCACTTTCTATATGTAGTACAACAACTTCTATTGAGAAGGTTTTTTTTTGCTGCGTTGGCATGTTGTCCAAATTTTATTTTAGGGAACACTGCGAGCGCTAGCTTATTTTCGTATGTATAGTTCTAATTGTTCTTTCATTGTTCCCAATTATCCTGTTGCTAGGATGGGTTCATGTAATCTTTACTACTCTTAGAAATATTACGAATGGGAGTTTGTGGTCAGCAATGGTGGTGGTGACACCCGTTCTCATTTGAAAGGTGGATATTTTAATCATACAGAAGCAAGGAGCATATCAGAGTTATTTCTCGCTATTATGTTACAATGTTCAAAAGTATCTTTGCACAAAAATATTCCTTGGGATTTAGTTCCATTTGCAAAGAAATGCCTTTATTTCTTGTATAGGGTTGCAGAGATATATCATTTAAAAAAATAGTTTGGGTGCCATCAAATCAATGGTAAACACTTCTTTTTAGAGAAAAGACCATTTCCCAACTTTACAAATAAAGCCATAGAAGGTTCACAACATTGTCACACCCATACAATCAAATGCCACGGCAGCACAACAACATGCACAACCCAACAGACCAAGTTCAACTTTAGGCACACAGGCCACAACCAGGTACCAAAAATAGAAGCTAGCTAAAGACAACCTGACGATTGCTAAGCAGTAGGTTGCGCCCTTGGAGATAGAGAGATAGCCATAGCCCTGGCGCGTGAGATAAGCATATCTGTGGCGTCCACATCGCAGGTATTAATCAAAGGCTTTAAGAGATTTAAAAATAATGTCAACTGGTTTCGAAGGGAACACATGTTCAATGGTAAACTTATTTCGGGTCATCCAGAGAGCCCAAATGACTGCAGCAAAGCCAGGCCAGAAAACACGCCACAACTACCCAAACAAAGAACTGACAATAAGTAATAACTGAGCGAAACTAGACGGAGACCGCCGAGTACAGCTCCACGGTAGGATCGCAAAATCATAAGAAGATAAAATATGGTTAGAATCGTCTGGCTGAGAACAAAGAGAGCACGTAGCCGCAACCTGAGCATTACGCTTCCGAATTTGATCCCAACATGCAGTAGCATGGAGCTTTCCACAAATAGCTTGCCAAAGGAAGATCTAGATTTCAAGCAGAACACAAGCCCTCCAAACACCCTTGAACTTCAGAGTAATAGAACCTGAAATGAGCTTGCGTTAAAGCGACTTCACCAATAAAACACCCCGAGGAGAAATGAGGCTAGACCACCGAATCTGAAGTCTCCGAGAGCGAGGGGAAGGTGGCAGCAAGCTGATGCCACTGTTCCAAATCTGCATGAGAAAGGGAGCGACGGAAGGCCAAATGGCAACCAAAGTAGGCAAGATGATAAATAGTTATCTCAGAATTCCCACAGAAGGAAAAAGGAAGAGGGAAGGAAGAACATAAAGGGGTAGCCCCATGCCACCAAACAAGCAAAAACCAAGTAGATTCCCCATCATTAACAATAAATTTACGGTATGTTGTAGAGTTAAAATGATTATTATTTATTTGTTTACTAAGTAGCAACGTACCCACTGTGATAGTAGCGGCTGGGTGTGGATATGGTGTTGTAACAAAGTTTGACAATATCAGTTGGTGTGTATAAGAATTGCAAGTACACGACAGATGTTGAACCACTAAAATATTTATATATGCAACCAGCAAAAAATGTATCCATTGCCCGTGACAACGCACGGGCATTCTACTAGTCTTAACTTAGAATAAGACTAAATGATTTTGTATCTATACCAATATTATATATATATATATATATATATATATATATATATATATATATATATATAGGAAAATGGTTGTGTACTCCTGAGAGTACGTACATACATACATACATACATACATACATACATACATACATACCAATATAAAAAGACCCAAATGTGCAGATCCAAAACATCTCCATCGTCAAATCATGTTATCTAGCGGTTCAAATCCCTCCAATGTTGAGCATCAAACACGTTTAACGCTCTAATTACCCACCACTGCCATTGGTTATAAACACGTTTTGACTCAACGCTATCCCTTGAAATCTGCCGTGTAATTAATATCATATCATTCCTACGAAAAAGTAATTGATATATTACCAAATATCAACGTGCAACAAATATATCTTATCTAATATAACGTGCAACTAATATCCTACCTAATATAAACATGCATTGCACGTACATTATTATTAGTTATCTATACCAATATAAAAAGACCCAAATGGGCAGATCCAAACCATATCGACCGTCAAATCATGTTATCTAGCGGATTAAATCACTCCAATGATGAGCACCAAACACGATGTCATTGATTATAAACACATTTTGACTCAACACTATCCCTTGAAATCTGGCATTTAATTGATATCCTACCATTCCCGCGAAAAAGTAATTGATACTAGTATTATAAATAAAAAGACCTAAAGGGGTTGATTCAATTAATCTCGGTCATCAAATCATGTCAATCCAACGACCTAGAGTGCTTCAATGTCGAGCGCTCAACACGTTTAGCATGCAGTTAATTTTATGCCAAATATAGTGTTAATCACATAATAACAGACAAATAATATCATACTTAATATCTGCATGCACTTAATATACTTTTAAATTAACGTGCACGTATATATTGACTAGTACATAAAAAGGATCGAGGGAGTACAGTCTAATGGATATATGCACTTGGGTGCATGGGTAATTCCGTTTTGGAAAGAAGAAAAGAATACTGTATTTGTCACACCGTGCACCACCATGAATGCTCTTAACTTACTGCTTCTGATAGCTGTGGAGCACAAAGGAAAAAAAATGTTTCCATCCACTGTTTTGTGAAGAGTTTGATGGTAAGTAGCCAATTGGCACCTCGTCTTGTATATGCAAAAGTTCAATGTAGTTTTCCATCAAATCCGATGGAAGAAGACGCTAAGGCCGCCGTCGCCGTGAACTCCCAGCCACCCCAGCGGCTCCACGAGGTGGAACGACTCCGCGTCGGCCGACCCGACGATCCTCTCAAACTGGCCCCGCAGGTACTCCACCCCTCCGCCGGGAAGCCGCCCCGCGCCGGCGGTCACGGCCCAGAGCTTCTCCATCGCCCACCCCTCCCCGTCGGACATGGTCTCCCGCCTCGCCGCGAACCCCACGCGGCTGCCGTTGCAGTACACCAGCCACTTCGGCGACTCCAGGAGAGCGCCTCCGCTGCCGGCCCACTCCCGCTGGCACTCGAGCACGATCCTGCCGGCGGC
The DNA here is from genome assembly GCF_002162155.2 of Triticum dicoccoides. Classification (NCBI taxonomy): domain Eukaryota; kingdom Viridiplantae; phylum Streptophyta; class Magnoliopsida; order Poales; family Poaceae; genus Triticum; species Triticum dicoccoides. The sequence continues at coordinate 561,030,340 of NC_041386.1, read as the reverse complement.
GGCGATGTCCGCGCCCACGAGGCCGGCCGGCAGGTCGAGGACCAGGATCGGCGCGGGCGCGGCGGTCTCCGCGGGCGCCGCGTGCTCGTGCAGGAAGAGGCGGACGCGGCGGTCGCCGGTTGACGGGAGGAAGAGCGTGCCCCGGACGACGGCGGGGGAAGAGGCGAAGCAGGGCGCCGGCGGCGGGGAGAGGCCGAGCGCGGCGTGACACGGGTGGAGCGTGGAGGCGAGGAGGCACCGGCCGAGGCGGGTCAGCCACGCCGACCACGCGACGTGGCAGCTTTCGCAGACGGCCTCCTCCTTCTTGGCGCCGCCGCAGCCGCCGTCTTCGACGGGCACGACAGCCGGCGGCATGAGCGCGTATATATATGGGCGCGGTCGGTGTATATACGCGCGAGATCCGCCAGAGGAATATAAAAAGTGGAAAGCCTGAAGCTTTGGAAGGGTTTAATTAGGGTTTGAGATCGATGAACCGAGATGATCGAGAGTTCGTTCAGATACGTAGGGCCTTTGGTGGTTTGCATGCATGCAGGTGGATGCGGCAGGTGATAACAAACGCTTGGCGTGTCCGGTCCGGCCTTGGACCCCGGCCCCTATCCGAACCCGAGCGCTCCGTCTGGCCGCCGTCGTCCACGTGTGCGAACATCGCCGAAGATGTCTTGTTGAGACCTCAATCGTCTCCCTTTGCAAGTTCTGATATTGAACATCCGGTTCCAACCTGTGCTTTCTGAACAAAGCGAAAAAATATGGTATATGAGTATATGCTCTGACATTGCAAATTTCACATACACATAGATACATACAACATCAAGTGGCTCAACAGAGGAACAAAACAACTGACATGCTTCGAAGGGCAAAAGATCACCAGTCTCTACAAAACCAAACGGATTATATGTGCAAAAACTTCAAGACTTAGTCAGTGAATAGAACAGGGCAAGTTTCACCTTAATTTTCCAAACCAGGAAAGTTTCATCCCTCCACCCAGCCAGCGCGGCTTCAATGCTGACCAATGTGGTCTTCCCCAATTGTTATCCACGTGATAATATTTCTCTCTCCTATTCATCCTATCTCCCGAAAAAGTTTTTGTCTCGCTTTATAGGTATAAGCAACAATACCTGCAAAAAAAGGTATAAGCAACAATAACTAATGTTCATACACCATGTCAACGCCACATCCGAAAGCAAAACATACAAATAGTGTGTTGGGAAAACACTATAAGCATACCCGAATGAGGGAAAGAAAACGGTCGAAGGCGCCTCAAGGCCCAAGGAGCCTTATGACTAGGAAATCGCAAAGAGGTGACAGTGGACTAACTAAGGAACGACAATCCTGACATCCAGCAAACTCATGTCCTACCGCTTAAAGAGGGGTTGTCACTGCTGCATAAAAGCCAAAAACTTAAAACCTAGAGTCAGCAGCATGACACAAAAGGACCTTCTCAATAAGCAACTTATTATCACTCATCCACAAGATCCAGGCCACCGATGTGGAAACACTTGATCCAAATGAATAATTTTCAAAAGCGGCCCAAAAAGAAGAGAAGAAAAATCAAAGCGAAGAAGAACAAAATAGGAAAGGCAAAGGACAAAAAGAAAAAAACATTTTTTTGTATGAATTTAGTAAGCCATAGGAAACATTCTTAGTAAGCCATAGAGCATCTCCTACGGTGTCCATTAGCAATCGCAAAAACAATCAGTGATCGAGTCGCCCTTAAGCATCCACGAAATACAGCCGTGCTGCTGCCAATAGGGTAAGTGACAGCACTCCTTTCTTATTTGCCCCTGATGCATTTGCGTAGCACTGCACCATCCAGCCCATGATTACCGCCGGTCCTGTCCACGCCATGGGCTTTAGCGTCGGCAGCTAGCCGACGAAGCGATCGCATCCTAGATTTTGCGTGACCAAGGACATTCAATGATCAGGTGTGATGGTGTTTCAAGATTTCTTTCACACAAAGGGTAGAAATAGTTGTTTTCCCATCCACGTCATAGCAGAGCATCAACCATTAAAATTTTCTCAAGCAGCAACGTCCACATGAAGAACCGGTCGTAGTGGACGCTCTAACTGCAGTTGTGGAGGGGTTTGTTAAAAATAGTTTAAACCTGCTATTGTAATCTCTTCTGTATCTATCTCTACTCCCTCTTTCTCTTCGTATTCTTCCTGGTCTCCTGTACGACAGTTGTATCCTAGCGATCGACTGCTTCTTATACCTCACGGCATATTATGCCCAGATCAATAAATACCCATGCGGCTCTTCTTCCGGAGAGTAGGAACGCTTCAATCTTATATGGTATACAGAGCCTATTCTCTTCCTGTCTAGCTACCAGAAGCCAATCCCCATCGCTACCAGAAGCCAATCCCCATCTCCATGTCTTCCAGCTCGGCACTAGTCGTCCTCAACCTCGGACCTCCACCAGCCGAAAAGCTTAGCAAGGGGAACTACCTCTTGTGGAAGGCCCAGGTCATGCCCGGCCTGCGAGGAGCGCAGGTCACGGGGCTCCTGGATGGAACCGACGCGGCGCCCCCGACCACGGTGGAGCAACATAAGTCGGACAAGACCATGGAAGTGGTACCCAATCCACTTTATGCGCCATGGCTATCAAAGGACCAACAGGTCCTCAGCTACCTGATGAACTCCCTCTCCAAAGAAGTCCTCGCGCAGTTCGTTGGTAAGGAAAATAACTATGATTTGTGGATCGGCATCACCACCCTGTTTGCATCGCAGTCCCAATCCTGCATTACCAACTTGAGGATCGCCATCACCACGACAAAGAAGGGCAGCATGTCCAGCACAGCGTACATCTCCAAGATGAAGAGTCTCGGGGATGAACTCGCGGCGGCAGGACGCCCGGTCTCCGATCCCGAGATGGTGGACTACGTGCTCGCCGGATTGAATCGCAACTATGATCTGGTGGTGGCGGCCATTGGTGCTGTCAAGACCTCCATCAACGTTGACGAGCTCTTTGCTCAGATCGCCGCCTTCGACCAGCGCATGGAGATGTTGGGCGATGGAGGAGGAGGATTAAACACTTCAACGAACCTAGCGTACAGAGGCCGCGGCCAGTACAGGTCCAGGGCGCGCGCATGTGGGACCAGGGGGCGCGGTCGAGGGAGGCGCTCTCCCTCTGCTCCAAGCAGCAGCAACAGGGGCGCTCGAGGTGGCCATCCCCAACAACAGAATCGGCAACGTCAACAGCACCGGGATTATCCCGAGTGCCAGATCTGTCTCAAGCATCATCGAGGAGGCGCTCGTGCATGCTGGGATCGTTATGAGGAGGACGAGGAGTATGAGGAGAAGGAGGCAAACGCTTTCACCGACTCCTACGGCATCGACACAAATTGGTATGCGGATACTAGTGCTACCAACCACATCATGGGGGAGCTCGACAAGCTGACCATCAGGAACAAGTACCGTGGACATGACCAAGTGCACACTGCAAGTGGTTCTGGTATGGACATTACTCATGTCGGTAGTTCAATTGTCAAAACCCCCTTAAAAAATTTCAATCTAAACAGAATTATATATGTGCCCAAAACATCAAAAAATCTTCCTTCTGTTCATAGATTTACCCTTGATAATCGTGTTCTCATTGAATTCTATCCTTACTTCTTTTTGGTTAAGGACTTGGACATGAGGAGGGTTCTTCTTAGAGGCAAGTGCGTGGGAGGTCTCTACCCAATCATATCGTCATCATCATCATTAAATAAACATGCTTTAGTTGCTGTCAAGCCTTCTTCATCAAAGTGGCACAGTAGATTAGGTCATCCTTCATCAGTTATTGCTAAGCTCGTCCTTAGTAAGAATAAACTTCCCCAATCTCATGAGTCTAGCATTGAGTCAGTTTGTGATCCATGTCAACAAGCTAAAAGTCACATTTGCCATACCCTATTTCTGTCAGTAGTTCCACTGCACCCTTACAACTTGTATTTTCAGATGTTTGGGGGCCAGATCCTACCTTTGTTGGGAGACATTCCTATTATGTAAGCTTCATTGATGATTATAGCAAATTTACTTGGATCTATCTTCTTAAGAAACGATCTGAAGTGTTTCAAATTTTCAAGAATTTTCAGAATCTTGCTGAACGAAAACTAAACATTAAGATCATTGCCATGCAAACCGACTGGGGAGGTGAATATAAGAAGCTTAATCTCTTTTTTCAGCAACTTGGTATCTCTCATCATGTTTCGTGTCCCCATACACATCAACAGAATGGTTCTGCCGAGAGAAAACATCGTCATGTTGTGGAGGTAGGGTTAGCCCTGCTAGCAAATGCATCCATGCCATTGAAGTTTTGGGATGAAGCTTTTTTGACTGCCACATATCTCATAAATTTGCTTCCTAGCAAAGTCATCAAATTCGAAACTCCCATCACACGTCTTTTTGGTACTACTCCTGATTATAAATCTCTCTGTGTGTTTGGTTGTGCTTGCTGGCCCAACCTTCGTCCTTACAATACACGAAAACTTGCGTTTCGTTCCAAGAAGTGTGTATTCCCTGGATATAGTTCCATTTATAAAGGTGTTAAATGCTTAGATGTTTCCACCGGCAGGGTGTATATTTCTCGAGATGTTGTGTTCGATGAATCCATATATCCTTTTGAGTCTCTTCATCCCAACGCCAGAGCACTTCTTAGGAAAGAAATTCTCCTCCTTTCATCCAATCTCCAAAACCTTGATCAAGGGGGCGATGATTGTACTAACCCAACTGATGATCCTACTAGTACTTCTCATGTGCAGAGTCATGCAGCAAACAGTGCAGTAAACGATGCAGAAAATGATCAATTTTTTGAAGAAAATGGTGCTATATTTCATGTGGCGGATGTCGTGGATCTAAGACTGACAGTAGAATGGGGGTAGGTATGAGGAGGCAAGATCCTAGCTATGGAGTAGTTGTACACACGAGTTTTACGAGTTCAGGCCCTTCTCGGAGGAAGTAACAGCCCTATGTCTCGGTGCCCTGAGGCGGTCGACTAGATTATATGTGTGTGTGAGTTTACAAAAAAGTGTGAACCCCTGTCCTAGAGGAGGCGGGTGGCTTATATAGAGTGCGCCAGGACCCCAGCTCCCCTCCGTTACTCAGGATTCAATGCTCATAAAGGAAAGGCGTTACTGGTAATGTCTACAGTAAAATGTCATAAATGCTCATAACGCTATGGTTTAAGTCCCAACCGTTGCAGAGTGGAGGGTTCCTCATCTTCTAGTGGTCGAGTGTCTTAAAGGTGGTCGAGTGAGCGCATCTCCGCGGTCGAGTGGATGATGATTTCTCTTCGACTGCTTCTAATTCTTTGTAAAGATGTCCTTGGGGAGGGTATACTGGACAGGTCCATGACCCTACCCTAGGTACATAGCTTCATCATTAGCCCCCGAATGGATCAGGGTTTGAGTGAGGAATGGGTTGAGAACACTTCCGACCCACTCTTTGCGCTATGAATATGCCTTGTCCTGACACAATGAGTTGAGGAGATGACGTCGACTCATTTCTCAATCGCCTTGGTCCATTCTTGGTTGTTGTCAAGTGAACTTTCATGGTGGAATTCCGAATGATGATGTAGAGGGTGTTTGTCTTCAGTCTGACAGGTTGTTCTGCTCTCTGCGGATCTCGCGGGATTCAAATTTTGGGAAGTGCGCCAGACGGGAGGAACCGAGGTTATCGGGATGGATTAGGCAAGTCTCCTCGATCCCCGCACCACCTTTTTCGCCACGTACTGCGCGCGCGACTGTTGCGTGATTTGTTTAGATCGCTTGGGTCCACCAGTCAGCCACTCGGTGGAAGGCCTTATAAAAGGTCTCGGGCCAGGCCTCTGCTCCGCACGCTCCCAATCTCTCTTCTCTTTCTCCCGATCTCTCCGCCACTCTCGCTTCCGCCTCGTCGCCGGACCTCCGCTCGAGCTCGATCCGCCACCATGGGGAAGGATAAGATGGCGGTGCTGGAACGCGCGAAGAAGGCGACGGCGAAGGCGAAGGGCAAGCGGACCACCCGGGGCGGATCCTCGTCGAGGTCCGGCCTGCCGGCGGGCTGGATCCAGGGCGACTGGATCCGCTCGGCAATCACGCAGGACAACCTCGACGACCTGGTGGAGGGGGATTGATCCCCCACAAGTCGGCCCGGCTCCCGGGGGACGAAACCGAGCCGCAGCCCAGAGAGGGTGAGTGTGTCCTCCTAGCAACCCACGTAGATCGCGGATTCTCACTGCCTCCCCACCCTTTCTTCTGGGTTTGTTTGAACTTCTTTGGGGCTCAGCTCCACCATTTCACTCTAAACACCATAGTCTATCTGGCCGCTTTCGTGTCCATGTGTGAAAACTTCTTGGGCTGTCGACTGTTGGAAATATGACCTAGAGGCAATAATAAATTGGTTATTATTATATTATATTTCATTGTTCATGATAATCGTTTATTATTCATGCTAGAATTGTATTGATAGGAAACTCAGATACATGTGTGGATACATAGACAACACCATGTCCCTAGTAAGCCTTTAGTTGACTAGCTCGTTGATCAATAGATGGTTACGGTTTCCTGACCATGGACATTGGATGTCGTTGATAACGGGATCACATCATTAGGAGAATGATGTGATGGACAAGACCCAATCCTAAGCCTAGCACAAGATCGTGTAGTTCGTATGCTAAAGCTTTTCTAATGTCAAGTATCATTTCCTTAGACCATGAGATTGTGCAACTCCCGGATACCGTAGGAGTACTTTGGGTGTGCCAAACGTCACAACATAACTGGGTGGCTATAAAGGTACACTACAGGTATCTCCGAAAGTGTCTGTTGAGTTGGCACGAATCGAGACTGGGATTTGTCACTCTGTGTAAACGGAGAGGTATCTTTGGGCCCACTCGGTAGGACATCATCATAATGTGCACAATGTGACCAAGGAGTTGATCACGGGATGATGTGTTACGGAACGAGTAAAGAGACTTGCCGGTAACGAGATTGAACAAGGTATCGGGATACCAACGATCGAATCTCGGGCAAGTACTATACCTCTAGACAAAGGGAATTGTATACGGGATTGATTGAATCCTTGACATCGTGGTTCATCCGATGAGATCATCGTGGAGCATGTGGGAGCCAACATGGGTATCCAGATCCCGCTGTTGGTTATTGACCGGAGAGTTGTCTCGGCCATGTCTGCATGACTCCCGAGCCCATAGGGTCTACACACTTAAGGTTCGATGATGCTAGGGATATAGGGAATAGATGTACGTGGTTACCGAATGTTTTTTGGAGTCCCGGATGAGATCCCGGACGTCACGAGGAGTTCCGGAATGGTCCGTAGGTAAAGATTTATATATGAGAAGTCATCATACGGTCACTGGAATAATTCGGGGGTTACCGGTATTGTACCGGGACCACCGGAGGGGTTCCGGGGGTCCACCGGGAGGGTCCACCTGCCCCGGAGGGCCCTAAGGGCTATATGTGGAGAGGGACCAGCCCCTTAGTGGGCGGGGCGCCTCCCCCCTAGGGCCCATGCGCCTAGGGTTTGGGGGTACCCTAAAAGGGGGGCGCCCCCTTGCCTTGGGGGGCAAGGCAACCCCCCTTGGCCGCCGCCCCTCCTCAGATTGGATCTGAGGGGGCCGGCCCCCCTCTCCCTTGCCCCTATATATATGTGGGGGGTGGGAGGGCAGCCGCACCCCAAAAGTTCTGGCGCAGCCCTCCCTCTCTCCCAAGTCCTCCTCTTCTCCCGCGGTGCTTGGCGAAGCCCTGCAGGATTACCACGCTCCTCCTTCACCACCATGTCGTCGTGCTGCTGCTGGATGGAGTCTTCCCCAAACTCTCCTTCCCTTGGTGGAGCAAGGCGTAGGAGACGTCATCGGGCTGTACGTGTGTTGAACACGGAGGTGCCGTCCGTTCGGCACTAGGATCATCGGTGATTTGGATCACGACGAGTACGACTCCATCAACCATGTTCACTTGAACGCTTCCGCTTAGCGATCTACAAGGGTATGTAGATGCACTCTCCTTCCCCTTGTTGCTAGATTACTCCATAGATTGATCTTAGTGATGCGTAGAAAATTTTAAATTTCTGCTACGTTCCCCAACAGTGGTATCAGAGCCAGGTTTATGCGTAGTTTCTATGCACGAGTAGAACACAAAGCAGTTGTGGGCGTCGATATTGTCAATTTACTTGCCGTTACTAGTCTTATCTTGATTCGGCGGCATCGTGGGATGAAGCGGCTGTTGGGGAACGTAGTAATTTCAAAAAATTTCCTACGCACACGCAAGATCATGGTGATGCATAGCAACGAGGGGAGAGTATGATCTACGTACCCTTGTAGATCGCAACGGAAGAGTTGACACAACGTAGAGGAAGTAGTCGTACGTCTTCTTCCCGATCCGACCGATCCAAGCACCGTTACTCCGGCACCTCCGAGTTCTTAGCACACGTACAGCTCGATGACGATCCCCAGGCTCCGATCTAGCAAAGCGTCGGGGAAGAGTTCTGTCAGCACGACGGCGTGATGACGATCTTGATGTTCTACCGACGCAGGGCTTCACCTAAGCACTACAACAATATGATCGAGGTGGAATATGGTGGCAGGGGGCACCGCACACGGCTAAGGAACGATCTCAATGATCAACTTGTGTGTCTAGAGGTGCCCCCTACCTCCGTATATAAAGAAGCCAAGGGGGAGAGGTGCGCCGGTCAGGAGGAGGGCGCAGGAGGAGTCCTACTCCTACCGGGAGTAGGACTCTCCCCCCAATCCTATTCCAACTAGGATTCCCAAGGGGGGAAAGAGGGAGAGGGGTGGCCGGCCACCTCTCCTAGTCCTAATAGGACTAGGGGAGGGGGGAGGCGCGCAGCCCTTATGGGCAGCCCTTTCACCTTTCCACTAAGGCCCAATAAGGCCCATATGACTCCCGGGGGGTTCCGGTAACCTCCCGGTAATCCGGTAAAATCCTGATTTCACCCGGAACACTTCCGATGTCCAAACATAGGCTTCCAATATATCAATCTTTATGTCTCGACCATTTCGAGACTCCTCGTCATGTCCGTGATCACATCCGGGACTCCGAACAACCTTCGGTACATCAAAATGCTTAAACTCATAATAACTGTCATCGTAACGTTAAGCGTGCGGACCCTACGGTTCGAGAACAATGTAGACATGACCGAGACACGTCTCCGATCAATAACCAATAGCGGGACCTGGATGCCCATATTGGTTCCTACATATTCTACGAAGATCTTTATCGGTCAGACCGCATAACAACATACGTTGTTCCTTTTGTCATCGGTATGTTACTTGCCCGAGATTCGATCGTCGGTATCCAATACCTAGTTCAATCTCGTTACCGGCAAGTCTCTTTACTCGTTCTGTAATACATCATCTCACAACTAACATATTAGTTGTAATGCTTGCAAGGCTTATGTGATGTGCATTACCGAGAGGGCCCAGAGATACCTCTCCGACAATCGGAGTGACAAATCCTAATCTCGAAATACGCCAACCCAACATCTACCTTTGGAGACACCTGTAGTACTCCTTTATAATCACCCAGTTACGTTGTGACGTTTGGTAGCACCCAAAGTGTTCCTCCGGCAAACGGGAGTTGCATAATCTCATAGTCATAGGAACATGTATAAGTCATGAAGAAAGCAATAGCAACATACTAAACGATCGGGTGCTAAGCTAATGGAATGGGTCATGTCAATCAGATCATTCAACTAATGATGTGACCTCATTAATCAAATAACAACTCATTGTTCATGGTTAGGAAACATAACCATCTTTGATTAATGAGCTAGTCAAGTAGAGGCATACTAGTGACACTTTGTTTGTCTATTTATTCACACATGTATTATGTTTCCGGTTAATACAATTCTAGCATGAATAATAAACATTTATCATGATTATAAGGAAATAAATAATAACTTTATTATTGCCTCTAGGGCATATTTCCTTCAGTCTCCCACTTGCACTAGAGTCAATAATCTAGATTACACTATAATGATTCTAACACCCATGGAGCCTTGGTGTTGATCATGTTTTGCTCGTGGAAGAGTCTTAGTCAACGGGTCTGCAACATTCAGATCCGTATGTATCTTGCAAGTCTCTATGTCTCCCACCTGGACTAGATCCCGGATGGAGTTGAAGCGTCTCTTGATGTGCTTGGTCCTTTTGTGAAATCTGGATTCCTTTGCCAAGGCAATTGCACCAGTATTGTCACAAAAGATTTTCATTGGACCTGATGCACTAGGTATGACACCTAGATCAGATATGAACTCCTTCATCCAGACTCCTTCGTTTGCTGCTTCTGAAGCAGCTATGTACTCCGCTTCACATGTAGATCCCGCTACGACGCTTTGTTTAGAACTGCACCAACTGATAGCTCCACCGTTTAATGTAAACACGTATCTGGTTTGCGATTTAGAATCATCCGGATCAGTGTCAAAGCTTGCATCAACGTAACCTTTTACGGTGAGCTCTTTGTCACCTCCTATACGAGAAACATATCCTTAGTCCTTTTCAGGTATTTCAGGATGTTCTTGACCGCTGTCCAGTGATCCACTCCTGGATTACTTTGGTACCTCCCTGCTAAACTTATAGCAAGGCACACATCAGGTCTGGTACACAGCATTGCATACATGATAGAGCCTATGGCTGAAGCATAGGGAACATCTTTCATTTTCTCTCTATCTTCTACAGTGGTCGGGCATTGAGTCTGACTCAACTTCACACCTTGTAACACAGGCAAGAACCCTTTCTTTGCTTGATCCATTTTGAACTTTTTCAAAATCTTGTCAAGGTATGTGATTTGTGAAAGTCCAATTAAGCGTTTTGATCTATCTCTATAGATCTTTATGCCTAATATGTAAGCAGCTTCACCGAGGTCTTTCATTGAAAAACTCTTATTCAAGTATCCCTTTATGCTATCCAGAAATTCTATATCATTTCCAATCAATAATATGTCATCCACATATAATATCAGAAATGCTACAGAGCTCCCACTCACTTTCTTGTAAATACAGGCTTCTCCGAAAGTCTGTATAAACCCAAATGCTTTAATCACACTATCAAAGCGTTTATTACAACTCCAAGAGGCTTGCACCAGTCCATAAATGGATCGCTGGAGCTTGCACACTTTGTTAGCTCCCTTTGGATCAACAAAACCTTCTGGTTGCATCATATACAACTCTTCTTCCAGAAATCCATTCAGGAATGCAGTTTTGACATCCATCTGCCAAATTTCATAATTATAAAATGCGGCAATTGCTAACATGATTCAGACAGACTTAAGCATCGCTACGGGTGAGAAGGTCTCATCGTAGTCAACCCCTTGAACTTGTCGAAAACCTTTTGCGACAAGTCGAGCTTTATAGACAGTAACATTACCGTCAGCGTCAGTCTTTTTCTTGAAGATCCATTTATTCTCAATTGCTTGCCGATCATCGGGCAAGTCAACCAAAGTCCATACTTTGTTCTCATACATGGATCCCATCTCAGATTTCATGGCTTCAAGCCACTTTGCGGAATCTGGGCTCACCATCGCTTTTTCATAGTTCGTAGGTTCATCATGATCTAGTAGCATGACTTCCAGAACTGGATTACCGTACTACTCTGGTGCGGATCTTACTCTTGTTGATCTACGAGGTTCAGTAGTATCTTGTTCTGAAGTTTCATGATCATTATCATTAACTTCCTCACTTATTGGTGTAGGTGTCGTAGAAACAGTTTTCTGTGATGTACTATTTTCCAACAAGGGAGCAGGTACAGTTACCTCGTCAAGTTCTACTTTCCTCCCACTCACTTCTTTCGAGAGAAACTCCTTCTCAAGAAAGTTTCCGAATTTAGCAACAAAAGTCTTGCCTTCGGATCTGTGATAGAAGGTGTATCCAATAGTTTCCTTTGGATATCCTATGAAGACACATTTCTCCGATTTGGGTTCGAGCTTATCAGGTTGAAGCTTTTTCACATAAGCATCGCAGCCCCAAACTTTCAGAAACGACAACTTTGGTTTCTTGCCAAACCATAGTTCATAAGGCGTCGTCTCAACGGATTTTGATGGTGCCCTGTTTAACGTGAATGCGGCCGTCTCTAGAGCGTATCCCCAAAATGATAGCGGTAAATCAGTAAGAGACATCATAGATCGCACCATATCTAGTAAAGTACGATTACGACGTTCGGACACACCATTACGCTGTGGTGTTCCGGGTGGCGTGAGTTGCGAAACTATTCCACAATTTTTCAAATGTACACCAAACTCGTAACTCAAATATTCTCCTCCACGATCAGATCGTAGAAACTTTATTTTCTTGTTACGATGATTTTCCACTTCACTCTGAAATTCTTTGAACTTTTCAAATGTTTCAGACTTATGTTTCATTAAGTAGATATAACCATATCTGCTTAAATCATCTGTGAAGGTGAGAAAATAACGATATCCGCCACGAGCCTCAATATTCATCGGACCACATACATCGGTATGTATGATTTCCAACAAATCTGTTGCTCTCTCTATAGTACCGGAGAACGGTGTTTTAGTCATCTTGCCCATGAGGCACGGTTCGCAAGTACCAAGTGATTCATAATCAAGTGGTTCCAAAAGTCCATCAGTATGGAGTTTCTTCATGCGCTTTACACCGATATGACCTAAACGGCAGTGCCACAAATAAGTTGCACCATCATTATCAACTCTGCATCTTTTGGCTTCAACATTATGAATATGTGTATCACTACTCTCGAGATTCAATAAGAATAGACCACTCTTCAAGGGTGCGTGACCATAAAAGATATTACTCATATAAATGGAACAACCATTATTCTCTGATTTAAATGAATAACCGTCTCGCATCAAACAAGATCCAGATATAATGTTCATGCTTAACGCTGGCACTAAATAAGAATTATTTAGGTCTAGTACTAATCCCGAAGGTAGATGTAGAGGTAGCGTGCCGACCGCGATCACATCGACTTTGGAACCGTTTCCCACGCGCATCGTCACCTCGTCCTTAGCCAATCTTCGCTTAATCCGTAGCCCCTATTTCGAGTTGCAAATATTAGCAACAGAACCAGTATCAAATACCCAGGTGCTACTGCGAGCATTAGTAAGGTACACATCAATAACATGTATATCATATATACCTTTGTTCACCTTGCCATCCTTCTTATCCGCCAAATACTTTGGGCAGTTCCGCTTCCAATGACCAGTCTGCTTACAGTAGAAGCACTCAGTTTCAGGCTTAGGTGCAGACTTGGGTTTCTTCTCTTGAGCAGCAACTTGCTTGCCGTTCTTCTTGAAGTTCCCCTTCTTCTTCCCTTTGCCCTTTTTCTTGAAACTAGTGGTTTTTGTTAACCATCAACACTTGATGCTCCTTTTTGATTTCTACCTCCGCAGCTTTCAGCATTGCGAAGAGCTCGGGAATAGTCTTGTTCATCCCTTGCATATTATAGTTCATCACGAAGCTCTTGTAGCTTGGTGGCAGTGATTGGAGAATTCTGTCAATGACGCAATCATCTGGAAGATTAACTCCCAATTGAATCAAGTGATTATTATACCCAGACATTTTGAGTATATGCTCACTGACAGAGTTGTTCTCTTCCATCTTGCAGCTATAGAACTTATTGGAGACTTCATATCTCTCAATCCGGGCATTTGCTTGAAATATTAACTTCAACTCCTGAAACATCTCATATGCTCCATGACGTTCAAAACATCGTTGAAATCCCGATTCTAAGCCGTAAAGCATGGCACACTGAACTATCGAGTAGTCATCAGCTTTGCTCTGCCAGACGTTCATAACATCTGGTGTTGCTCCAGCAGCAGGCCTGGCACCCAGCGGTGCTTCCAGGACGTAATTCTTCTGTGCAACAATGAGGATAATCCTCAAGTTACGGACCCAGTCCGTGTAATTGCTACCATCATCTTTCAACTTTGCTTTCTCAAGGAACGCATTAAAATTCAACGGAACAACAGCACGAGCCATCTATCTACATTCAACATAAACAAGCAAGATACTATCAGGTACTAAGTTCATGATAAATTTAAGTTCAATTAATCATATTACTTAAGAACTCCCACTTAGATAGACATCCGTCTAATCCTCTAAGTGATCACGTGATCCAAATCAACTAAACCATGTCCGATCATCACGTGAGATGGAGTAGTTTCATCGGTGAACATCATTATGTTGATCATATCTACTATATGATTCACGCTCGACCTTTCGGTCTCCGTGTTCCGAGGCCATATCTGTATATGCTTGGCTCGTCAAGTATAACCTGAGTATTCCGCGTGTGCAACTGTTTTGCACCCGTTGTATTTGAACGTAGAGCCTATCACACCCGATCATCACGTGGTGTCTCAGCACGAAGAACTTTCGCAACGGTGCATACTCAGGGAGAACACTTTTTGATAATTTAGTGAGAGATCATCTTATAATGCTACCGTCAATCAAAGCAAGATAAGATGCATAAAAGATAAACATCACATGCAATCAATATAAGTGATATGATATGGCCATCATCATCTTGTGCCTGTGATCTCCATCTCCGAAGCACCGTCATGATCACCATCGTCACCGGCGCGACACCTTGATCTCCATCATAGCATCGTTGTCGTCTCGCCAATCTTATGCTTCCCCGACTATCACTACCGCTTAGTAATAAAGTAAAGCATTACATCGCGATTGCATTGCATACAATAAAGCGACAACCATATGGCTCCTGCCAGTTGCCGATAACTCGGTTACAAAACATGATCATCTCATACAATAAAATTTAGCATCATGTCTTGGCCATATCACATCACAACATGCCCTGCAAAAACAAGTTAGACGTCCTCTACTTTGTTGTTGCAAGTTTTACGTGGCTGCTACGGGCTTAAGTAAGAACCAATCTCACCTACGCATTAAAACCACAACGATAGTTCATCAAATAGACTCCGTTTTAACCTTCGCAAGGACCGGGCGTAGCCACACTCGGTTCAACTAAAATTGGAGAGACAATCGCCCGCAAGCCATCTATATGCAAAGCACGTCGAGGGAACCGGTCTCGCGTAAGCGTACGCGTAAGGTTGGTCCGGGTCGTCTCGTCCAACAATACCGCCGAACCAAAGTATGACATGCTGGTAGGCAGTATGACTTGTATCGTCCACAACTCACTTGTGTTCTACTCGTGCAAATAACATCAAACCATAAAACCTAGGCTCAGATGCCACTGTTGGGGAACATAGTAATTTCAAAAAAATTCCTACGCACACGCAAGATCATGGTGATGCATAGCAACGAGGGGAGAGTATGATCTATGTACCCTTTTAGATCGCAACGGAAGCATTGACACAACGTAGAGGAAGTAGTCGTACGTCTTCTTCCCGATCCGACCGATCCAAGCACCGTTACTCCGGCACCTCCGAGTTCTTAGCACACGTACAGCTCGATGACGATCCCCGGGCTCTGTTCCAGCAAAGCGTCGGGGAAGAGTTCCGTCAGCACGACGGCGTGATGACGATCTTGATGTTCTACCAACGCAGGGCTTCACCTAAGCACTACAACGATATGATTGAGGTGGAATATGGTGGCAGGGGGCACCGCACACGGCTAAGGAACGATCTCAATGATCAACTTGTGTGTCTAGAGGTGCCCCCTGCCTCCGTATATAAAGGATCCAAGGGGGAGAGGTGCGCCGGTCAGGAGGAGGGCGCAGGAGGAGTCCTACTCCTACCGGGAGTAGGACTCCCCCCCAATCCTATTCCAACTAGGATTCCCAAGGGGGGAAAGAGGGAGAGGGGTGGCCGGCCACCTCTCCTAGTCCTAATATGACTAGGGGAGGGGGGAGGCGCGCAGCCTTTATGGGCAGCCCTTTCACCTTTCCACTAAGGCCCAATAAGGCCCATATGACTCCCGGGGGGTTCCGGTAACCTCCCGGTAATCCGGTAAAATCCTGATTTCACCCGGAACACTTCCGATGTCCAAACATAGGCTTCCAATATATCAATCTTTATGTCTCGACCATTTCGAGACTCCTCGTCATGTCCGTGATCACATCCGGGACTCCGAACAACCTTCGGTACATCAAAATGCTTAAACTCATAATAACTGTCATCGTAACGTTAAGCGTGCGGACCCTACGGTTCGAGAACAATGTAGACATGACCGAGACACGTCTCCGGTCAATAACCAATAGCGGGACCTGGATGCCCATATTGGTTCCTACATATTCTACGAAGATCTTTATCGGTCAGACCGCATAACAACATACGTTGTTCCTTTTGTCATCGGTATGTTACTTGCCCGAGATTCGATCGTCGGTATCCAATACCTAGTTCAATCTCGTTACCGGCAAGTCTCTTTACTCGTTCTGTAATACATCATCTCACAACTAACATATTAGTTGTAATGCTTGCAAGGCTTATGTGATGTGCATTACCGAGAGGGCCCAGAGATACCTCTCGAACAATCGGAGTGACAAATCCTAATCTCGAAATACGCCAACCCAACATCTACCTTTGGAGACACCTGTAGTACTCCTTTATAATCACCCAGTTATGTTGTGACGTTTGGTAGCACCCAAAGTGTTCCTCCGGCAAACAGGAGTTGCATAATCTCATAGTCATAGGAACATGTATAAGTCATGAAGAAAGCAATAGCAACATACTAAACGATCGGGTGCTAAGCTAATGGAATGGGTCATGTCAATCAGATCATTCAACTAATGATGTGACCTCGTTAATCAAATAACAACTCATTGTTCATGGTTAGGAAACATAACCATCTTTGATTAATGAGCTAGTCAAGTAGAGGCATACTAGTGACACTTTGTTTGTCTATTTATTCACACATGTATTATGTTTCCGGTTAATACAATTCTAGCATGAATAATAAACATTTATCATGATTATAAGGAAATAAATAATAACTTTATTATTGCCTCTAGGGCATATTTCCTTCAGCGGCCCGGACCGACCTTACACGTACGCTTACGTGAGACTGGTTCCACCGACTGACATGCACTAGTTGCATAAGGTGGCTAGCGGGTGTATGTCTCTCCCACTTTAGTCGGATCGGATTCGATGAAAAGGGTCCTTATGAAGGGTAAATAGAAATTGGCATATCACGGTGTGGTTTTGGCGTAGGTAAGAAATGTTCTTGCTAGAAACCTATAGCAGCCACATAAAAACTTGCAACAACAATTAGAGGACGTCTAACTTGTTTTTGCAGCATATGCCTTGTGATGTGATATGGCCAAGGGATGTGATGAATGATATATGTGATGTATGAGATTGATCATGTTCTTGTAATAGGAATCACAACTTGCATGTCGATGAGTATGACAACCGGCAGGAGCCATAAGAGTTGTCTTAATTTATTTATGACATGCGTGTCAACATAAACGTCATGTAATTACTTTACTTC
The DNA here is from genome assembly GCF_002162155.2 of Triticum dicoccoides. Taxonomy (NCBI): domain Eukaryota; kingdom Viridiplantae; phylum Streptophyta; class Magnoliopsida; order Poales; family Poaceae; genus Triticum; species Triticum dicoccoides. The sequence goes on along the minus strand of NC_041386.1, from coordinate 561,012,975 downwards.
ATTGCTAAAGTGTTAGCCATAGTAGTAGAAGTAATAGATGACGAGACAACTTTAAGAAGACACGATGATGGAGATCATGGTGTCATGTCGGTGATAACGATGATCATGGAGCCCCGAAGATGGAGATCGAAAGGAGCAAAATGATATTGGCCATATCATGTCACTATTTGATTGCATGTGATGTTTATCATGTTTTACATCTTATTTGCTTAGAACGACGGTAGCTTAAATAAGATGATCCCTCACTAAAATTTCAAGAAAAGTGTTCCCCCTAACTGTGCACCGTTGCGAAGGTTCGTCGTTTCGAAGCACCACGTGATGATCGGGTGTGATAGATTCTAACGTTGGAATACAACGGGTGTAAGCCAGATTTACACACGTAATACACTTAGGTTGACTTGACGAGCCTACCATGTACAGACATGGCCTCGGAACACGGAAGACCGAAAGGTAAAACATGAGTCGTATAGAAGATATGATCAACATGAGATGTTCACCGTTGATGACTAGTCCGTCTCACGTGATGATCGGACACGGCCTAGTCGATTCAGATCATGTTTCACTTAGATGACTAGAGGGATGTCTATCTGAGTGGGAGTTCATTAAATAATTTGATTAGATGAACTCAATTATCATGAACATAGTCTAAATTGTCTTTGCAAATATGTTGTAGATAAATAGCTCATGTTGTAGCTCCTTGTTTCAATACGTTCCTAGAGAAAGACTAAGTTGAAAGATATTGTAAGCAATAATGCGGACTAGGTCCGTAGTCCGAGGAGTGTCCTCACTGCTACACAGAAGGCTTACGTCTTTGATGCACCGCTCGATGTGCAAACCCCTACAACATCGTCTGTGGATGTTGTGAACACCTGACAGACACGTCGTGATGACTACTTGATAGTTTAGTGCACCATACTTTACATCTTAGAATCGGGATTCCAATGACATTTTAAATGCCATAGAACATATGAGATCTTCCAAGAGCTGAAATTGGGATTTCAGGCTCATGCCCGTGTTGAGAGGTGTGAGACCTCTGACAAGTTCTTTAGCCAACAAGATGGAGGAGAATAGCTCAACTAGTGATTATGTGCTCAGAATGTCTGGGTGCTACAATCACTTAAAGCAGTGGGATTTAAACTTCTAGATAAGATAGTTATTGATAGAGTTCCCTAGCCACTATCACTAAGCTACTAGATCTTCGTGATGAACTATGACATGCAAGGGATGGAGTTGATCCCGGAGCTGTTCGCGGTGCTTAAGACCGCAAAAGGTAGAAATCAAGAAGGAGCATCAAGTGTTGATGGTTTAACAAGATCACTGGTATCAAGAAGGGCAAGGGCTAGAAGGGAAACTTCATGGATGGCAAACCAGTTGCCGCTCCAGTGAAGGAACCCAAGGTTGAAAGCAAACCCGAGACTGAGGGCTTCTATTGTAAGGGGAACGGTCACTGGTAGCGGAATTACCCCAAATGCATGGTAGATAAGAAGGCTGGCAACTTCAACAAAGTATACGTGTTATTAATGTGTACCTCACTAGTACTCCTGGTAGCACCTGGGTATTGGATACCGGTTCAGTTACTATTATTGGTGACTTGAAGCAAAAGCTACGGACTAAACGGAGACTTGCCGAGGGCGAGGTGACGATGTGTGTTGGAAGTGTTTCCAAAGTTGATGAGATCACCATCGCATGCTCCATCTGCCTTCGGGATTAGTATTGAACCTAGATAAATGTTAACAGGTGTCTACGTTGAGCATGAATATGATTAGATCATGTTCATTGCAATACGGTTATTCATTTAAGTTAGAGAATACTAGTTATTCTGTTTACATGAATAATACCTTTCATGGTCATGCACCCTATGTGAATGGTTCATTGAATCTCAGTTGTGGTAATACACATGTTCACGTCAAAAGATGTAGAGTTAATAATGATAGTACCACTTTCTCTTGGCACTGCCGCTTAGGTCATATTGGCGTAAGATGCATGAAGAAACTCCATGTCGATGGATGTTTGGAGTCACTTGATTTTGAATCACTTGACACATGCGAGCCATGCCTCATCGGCAGGATGACTAAGACCTCGTTTTCAGGTACAATGAAACGGTCAAGTGACTTGTTGGAAATCATGCATGCTAATGCATGTGATCCAATGAGAATTGAAGCGTGCGGTGGATATCGCTATTTTCTCATCTTCACTGTCGATTTGGGTAGATATAGGTATATCTACTTAATGAAGCACAAGTCTGAAACGTTTGAGAAGTTCAAGCGATTTCAGAGTGAAGTTAAGAACCATCATAACAAGAAGATCAAATTCCTACGATCTAATCGATGAGAATTTCTGAGTTATGAGTTTGGCAATCACTTAAGACATTGTGGAATTGTTTCACAGTTGAAGCCACCTGGAACACCACAGGGTAATGGTGTGTTCGGACGTCGTAATCGAACCTTATGAGATATGGTGCGATCTATGATGTCTCTTACTGATCTACCATTTTCATTTTGAGGTTATGCGTTAGAGACAGCTGCATTCACTTTAGATAGGACACCATCTAAGTCCGTTGAGATGACGTCGTGTAAACATTGGTTTGGCAAGAAACCAAAGTTTTTGTTTCTTAATGTTTGGGCTGCGATGCTTAAGGCTTCAGCCGGAGAAGCTCGAACCCAAAGCGGACAAACACATCTTCATAGGATACCCAAAGGTGATAGGTGGGTATACCTTCTATCTCAGATCCGAGGGCAAATTGTTTGTCGCTAAGAACGGGTCCTTTCTCGGGAAGGAGTTTCTCTCGAAAGAATTGAGTGGGAGGAAGATAGAACTTGATGAGGTTGTCGAACCTTTACTTCAACCAGAGAGTGATGCAACATAGAAAGATGTTTTCTGTGGAGCCTATGTCTGTTGAATAGGAATTTAATGATAGTGATCATGAAGCTTTGGATCAAGTTGCTATCGAACCTCGTAGGTCGACAAGGATATGTACTACTCCTAAGTGGTACGGTAATCCTGTCTTAGATATCATGTTGTTAGACAACAATGAACCTACGAGCTATGGAGAGGCGATGGTGGGCCCATATTCTGACAAATGGTTAGAAGCCATGAAATCCGAGACAGGATCTATGTATCAGAACAAAGTATGGACTTTGGTGCACTTGCCCGATGATCGGCAAGCCATTGAGATAAATGGATCTTTAAGAAGACGGATGTGGGCGGTAATATTACTGTCTGTGAAGCTCTACTTGTGGGAAAGAGTCTTTTCACAAGTTCAAGGAGTTGACTACGATGAGAATTTATCACCCGTAGCGATGCTTAAGTCCGTCGGAATCATGTTAGCATTAGCTGTATTTTTCGATTATGAAATCTTACAGATGGATGTCAAAACAAGTTTTCTTACCAGTTTTCATAAGAAAAGGTTGTATGTGATACAATAAAAGATTTTGTCGATCCTAAGGATGCTAAAAGGTATGCTGGCTCCAGCGATCCTTTTATGGATTAGAGCAAGCATCTCGGAATCGGAATATATGTTTTGATGGAGTGATCAAAGCTTTTAGGTTTATACAATGTTTGCTAGAAACTTGTATTTACAAGAAAGTGAGTGGGAGCACTACAACATTTCTAATAAATATATGTGGATGACATATTGTTGATTTGAAATGATGTAGAATTTCTAGAAAGCATAAACGGTTGTTTGAAGAGTGTTTTTCAAATGAAGACCTGGATAAAGCTGCTTACAAATTGGGCATCAAGATCTATAGAGATAGATCAATACGCCCGATGATACTTTCAAAGAACGCACACCTTGACATGTTTTTGAAGGAGTTCAAAATAGATCAGTCAAAGAAGGTGTTCTTACCTGAGTTGTAAGGTGTGAAGTTGAGTAAGACTCAAAGCTTGACCACGGTAGAAGAAAGAGGAAGGACGAAGGTCGTCCCCTATGCTCTTGTCATAGGCTCTATACGGTATGCCATGCTGAGTACCGTACCTGATGTGTGCCTTGACACATGTCTGGCAAGAGGGTACAAAGGTGATCTAGGACTGGATCACCAGATAGTGGTCGAAATTATCCTTAGAGGAATAAGGAAATGTTTCTCGGTTATGGAGGTGATAAAGAGTTCGACATAAAGAGTTACGTCGATGCAAGCTTAACACCTATCTGGATAGCTCTAAGTAGAGATACCGGATACGTATAATGGAGCAATAATTTGGAATAGATACAAGTGGAACGTGGTAGCAGCATCTACAATATAAAGTTTTGTGAAATACATAGGGATCTGAATATGGCAAGACCCGTTGACTACAACCTCTCTCACAAGCATAACATGATCAAACCCAGAACTCTTTGAGTGTTTATCACATAGTGATGTGAACTAGATCATTGAGTCTAGTAGACTCTTGGATGTTGGTCACATGGCGATGTGACATGTGAGTGTTAATCACATGGCGATGTGAACTAGATTATTGACCCTAGTGCAAGTGGGAGACTATTGGAAATATGCCCTAGAGGCAATAATAAATTGGTTATTATTATATTATATTTCATTGTTCATGATAATCGTTTATTATCCATGCTAGAATTGTATTGATAGGAAACTCAGATACATGTGTGGATACATAGACAACACCATGTCCCTAGTAAGCCTCTAGTTGACTAGCTCATTAAATCAATAGATGGTTACGGTTTCCTGACCGTGGACATTGGATGTCGTTGATAACGGGATCACATCATTAGGAGAATGATGTGATGGACAAGACCCAATCCTAAGCCTAGCACAAGATCGTGTAGTTCGTATGCTAAAGCTTTTCTAATGTCAAGTATCATTTTCTTAGACCATGAGATTGTGCAACTCCCGGATACCGTAGGAGTACTTTGGGTGTGCCAAACGTCACAACGTAACTGGGTGGCTATAATGGTACACTACAGGTATCTCCGAAAGTGTCTGTTGGGTTGGCACGAATCGAGACTGGGATTTGTCACTCCATGTAAATGGAGAGGTATCTCTGGGCCCACTCGGTAGGACATCATCATAATGTGCACAATGTGACCAAGGAGTTGATCACGGGATGATGTGTTATGGAACGAGTAAAGAGACTTGCCGGTAACGAGATTGAACAAGGTATCGGGATACCGACGATCGAATCTCGGGCAAGTACTATACCGCTAGACAAAGGGAATTGTATACGGGATTGATTGAATCCTTGACATCGTGGTTCATCCGATGAGATCATCGTGGAGCATGTGGGAGCCAACATGGGTATCCAGATCCCGCTGTTGGTTATTGACCGGAGAGTTGTCTCGGCCATGTCTGCATGACTCCCGAGCCCGTAGGGTCTACACACTTAAGGTTCGATGATGCTAGGGTTATGGGGAATAGATGTACGTGGTTACCGAATGTTGTTCAGAGTCCCAGATGAGATCCCGGACATCACGAGGAGTTCCGGAATGGTCCGGAGGTAAAGATTTATATAAGGGAAGTCATCATACGGTCACCGGAATAATTCGGGGGTTACCGGTATTGTACCGGGACCACCGGAGGGGTTCCGGGGGTCCACCGGGAGGGTCCACCTGCCCCGGAGGGCCCTATGGGCTGTATGTGGAGAGGGACCAGCCCCTTAGTGGGCTGGGTGCCTCCCCCTAGGGCCCATGCGCCTAGGGTTTGGGGGAACCCTAAAAGGGGGGCGCCCCCCTTGCCTTGTGGGGCAAGGCAACCCCCCTTGGCTGCCGCCCCTCCTCAGATTGGATCTGAGGGGGCCGGTGCCCCTCTCCCTTGCCCCTATATATATGTGGGGGGGTGGGAGGGCAGCCGCACCCCAAAAGTTCTAGCGCAGCCCTCCCCCTCTCCCAAGTCCTCCTCTTCTCCCGTGGTGCTTGGCGAAGCCCTGCAGGATTACCACGCTCCTCCTTCACCACCATGCTGTCGTGCTGCTGCTGGATGGAGCCTTCCCCAACCTCTCCTTCTTCCCTTGCTGGATCAAGGCGTAGGAGACGTCACCGGGCTGTACGTGTGTTGAACGCGAAGGTGCTGTCCGTTCGGCACTAGGATCATCGGTGATTTGGATCACGACGAGTACGACTCCATCAACCCCGTTCACTTGAACGCTTCCGCTTAGCAATCTACAAGGGTATGTAGATGCACTCTCCTTCCCCTCGTTGCTAGATTACTCCATAGATTGATCTCTGTGATGCATAGAAAATTTTAAATTTCTGATATGTTCCCCAACATCGACCGCACTGGGGGATTTTCAAACACATCTTCACTTGCCGTTCCCAGTCGGTCAAAAAGGCCAAGTCGAGTGACGAGAGGACGTGGGTGATCCAGATGTGCGGTGGTCTGGGGATCCAGATGAGGAGCAAAAGTACTTTCCCAGCGATGATACTTCCTGACTCGGTCCGGGGCTGGCAGTCGACTTGGTTTTACTGCAAGGATCGGCCAACCCCTGGCCAGTCAACTGGACTTCCTCCTTTTTCCTTGGCTCGAGTGGAGAAGCCTGCTCCCTTGAAGGTAGTTCCAGAAGAGAAGGCGCAGGTTGTCGTGGTTCTAACTCTAACAGTGATGTAGGGGGTATGTATGGAGAGGCTAGATCTTAGCTATGGAGGAGTTGTAAGCACACGAGGATTATGAGTTCAGGCCCTTCTCGGAGGAAGTAACAGCCCTGCGTCTCGGTGCCCGGAGGCGGTCGACTGAATTATGTGTGTATGAATAATAGGGGTGCCAACCCTTGATACTGAGGAGGGGGGTGGCTTATATAGAGTTCGCCAGGCCCCTCCAGCCCTCAGTAATGCAAGGTTTAAAGTACATTAAGACTGGGGGTTACTGGTAACGCCCCTAATAAAGTGCTAGGATGACCATAAAAGCTACTTAATGACCGACCGTTTGCGTGCAGGGTGACTTTAGATCTCCTGGCAGTCGAGTGGTTGGAATTTAGTCGAGTGATTGCTTCGTGGTCGAGTGTCTTGAATCTGTCGAGTGGGATACCTCCAAGTCGATTGAAAGGTGACTTCTTCTAGGGATGTCCTTGGGTAGGGTACTTAGGACAGGTCCATGCCCCTATCCTAGGTACATAGCTACATCATTAGCCCCCGAATGGATCGAGGTTCGAGTGGGGAAGGAGTTGGGGATCTTTCCGACTGGTTCTTCATGTTATATGAACGTCTTGTTTTGGATCAATTGTCACGGATGACGTCGCCAACTTCTTTCAGTCGCCTTGATCCATTCTTGGCCTCTTGTCGAGTGAATTTCTTTACTTGTGAAGTTCCGAGTGACGGTGCGAAAGGGATCTTCTGTTTGACGAGTTGTTCTGCGGCCCGCGGATTTTGCGCGATTTGAATTTCGGGAAGCGCGCGGGACGGGGGCCGCCGCAGCAATCGGATGGGATAGGACGGAAGATCCTCGATCCCCATGGCACCTTTTTCGCCACGTACCACGCGCGCACCTGTTGTGGGATTTGACGGGATTGCCTGGGCCTACCAGTCAGCCACTCGGAAGCGACCTCTTATAAGCTGCCAGCTCGGGACCCCCGAACAGTGCGCCTTCACTTTTCCCCCTTCCTTCACAAGATCCTCCGCCACCTCCGCTCCCACCTTGGTGCCGTAGGTCTATTCGAGCTTCGCCGGCGACGATGGTGAAGGAGAAGACGTCGGCTCTGGAGCGCGCAAAGAAGGCGGCGGTGAAGGGGAAGGGGAAGAAGTCCGCTCGGGGCGGATCTTCCTCGAGGACTGCTCTGCCCAAGGATTGGATCCAGGGCGACTAGATGCCGTCGGTGATTCGGCAGGATGATCTCGATGATCTGGTCGAGGGGGGATTCATTCCCCACGAATCTGCGTGCCTCCCGGGGAAAGAAGTCGAACCCCAGCCTCTTGATGGTGAGTGCGTCCTCCTCGCCACCCATATCGATCGTGGATTCTCTCTGCCTCCTCATCCTTTTTTCCGGAGCTTCTTGAACTTCTTCGGAGCACAGCTCCATCACTTTACTCCCAATTCTATTGTGTATCTTGCTGCTTTCGTTTCCTTGTGTGAAAACTTCTTGGGTTGCCGCCCCCATTAGGGACTCTTCAAGCACATCTTCACTTGCCGCTCTCAGTCGGTCAAGAAGGCCAAGTCGAGTGACGAACGGACGCAAGTGATCCAGCTATGCGGGGGTCTGGCGATCCATATGAGGGGAAAAAGTTCCTTTCCGTCTATCACTTTTCCCGAGTCAGTCTATGGGTGGCAGTCGACTTGGTTTTACTGTAAAGACCAGGTGACCCCAGGACAGTCGACTGGGCTTCCCCCTTTTTCTCTGAATCGAGCACAAAAACCTACCTCTCTGAAAGTGACGCCGGAGGAGAAGGCGCAAGTCAAGGTGCTGGTCGGTCGAGTGGTTCAGCTTGTCCGCAAGGGTGTGACTGGCATGGACTTGTTGGAAGTCTTCCTTCGGAGGCGCATCCAACCGCTTCAGGCTCGTGACCACCCGATGTGGCTGTACTCGGGTCTCGAAGACACCACTTGGATTCACCCAGAGGAGGTCACTGACAAGATGTTGGAAGGGTGGATGTCGAGTATCACAGGGAACAAGGACAACCCCCGAGGAGCCAGGAGGATTCCTCCACTCGACCAAACATACGAAGTGGACAAGGTCTAACGTTGCGTTTCTGACTGTGATCTTGCTTTCTTTATTTGTTCTCTTTGGATCAGTCGATTGACTTTTGTCTTGTTTGTTGTCCTCTAAGCCATTACTGAGATGTACTCGACACCCAATGGAGCACAGGAGCAGGCCGAGGAAGGAGAAGCGAGCGGAGGTGAAAGTGGAGACGAGAGAGAAGAGTGGGAATCTGACGGCGAAGGAGAGGAGGATGACGACGACGACTCCAGTGAAGAGGAGGAGGAAGAAGTCGAACCTCCCCGCTCAGAACGGCGATCCAAGCTTACACACGACCCTGCGCGGGAACGTGGTAAGGCGACTGTCCCTGTTGGGCAGTCGTCGAAGCGCCCTCGGACCTCGTCTCCAGTGCCGACAGAAAAAGCTCCCAAGCACCCACGCGCGACGCCGTCCAAGCCGCCCAAGGCTCTGCCCAAGATGAAGATGACTGTCCCCACCATTTCTGGATAATAGTAGAATTTGTTTTCCTTTGTCGAACGTGACGGACTCTTGGTCGACTCATTGAATAAGCTGACTGACTTTCGAAATTTGTAGTGCTGCCACCTCGGAGATCTCCGCCAAGGACGATGATCAAGAGATGGAAGACGCTGTTACCTCCAACCCCGGTACGATTACTGATGCTCTGCTCTTAGTCGACTGACGATTTCTTATAGTTCCAGTCGATTGGATTTTTCTTATAGCTCCTCCTCATGTCATTGACCTCCCTGATGATGACGACGAAGTGCCGCTGCGGGCGCGAAGGAACAGGAGGGCGCCGACTGGCAAGACCCCACAAAGCACTCTGGCGCCTGAGGCCGTAGTCCGGGAGGGTGGTGATACCACTCGGGCTTCTGTGACCTTCGCTGAACCTCTGACGAGTGTCTGGCCTTCGACATCGACTGCAAATCTGCCTTCACTTTTTTCCACACACCACGTCCCTAAGGACCAAGTGGGTGCCGCTAAAGAGGCTATACGCCAGGCGGGGATCATGATGGAGCAAGTGAAGGTGGTTCAGGAAGCCAGACAAGCAGCTTATGACGCGAGCTCAGCTCTTCAGAGCAACGTCCAGGTCAGTCAATTCACCGCTTGTTCTATTAGGATATGCTAACTGAAGGATCTCTTTTCCGAAGATCTTTATATCTGTACACCCACTGGGTGTGTCTATTAATCTTTTTGACGAGTTGGGGCACGCTAAGTGCACCCACTGGGTGTAGTCCCCGAGACTACAGTGGACAGCTGGCAGTCGACTGTAGTCTTTATATTGTGTTGCTTTAGTTGAACTTCTTCACTCGGTCTGGTCAGGCCATGTCGAATGGAACTATACACGGTCGACTGCGGGCAGTCGATTTTTTTTGGTCGAACCAGTGGGGGCACGCTGAGTGCACCCACTGGGTGTAGTCCCCGAGACTACTGTCGAATGTTTTTTATTCAGCTGTAGTCTTAGAAACGCCATCATTGTCTCTTGGTTACTCGGAAGCAACTTATCTTGGATGTCTGTCGGCTGATTTTTTTGCAGAAATCCTGCGAACTTGTGGCTCGCTACACTGAGTTGGAGAACAAACAGATCCAGCTGAACCTTGACTTGAAGCTTGCTCAGGAGAACTTGCAGAAGGCGAGGGACAAAGCAAAAGGTATGGCTGGTGAGCTTTTGTCGACTATCCTTTCTTTCTGGCCGTCCTCGATGTTGATCTCACTTGTTGTTTCGCAGAAAAAATGGAGGAGGCTCTGAAGAAGAAGGATCAAGACCTTGCCGAAGCGCAGAAGGAGGCCCTGAACAAAACGAAGCTTGCTGAAGAAAAACTGGCTTCAGTCGGTACTCTTGAAAAGGAAAACTCCAGGCTGAAAACTGCTCTCGACGTGGCTAATCAAGAGGTCAGCCGTCTAAAGAATGGCAATATAGCTCTAAATGACAAGGCAAGTGAACTGGCGGGGAAGAGGAACGATCTGGAGGCTTATCTCGATGGACTCGCCAAGAAGCTGTTGGTCATGCTCGAGGGTAATTACTCCGGCCCGACTGACTTGCAGTTACCAAACCTGCATAGAGCCACTGACTTATCCTTGAATTGTGTTTACAGAATTCTACCAGAACTTCGAAGAGGAGACCAGTCGAGTGGAGACAGACTTGGACCCCATCAATTCTCCAGTGAAGGACGAGGCTACTATGAACGTGCTCCGACTAGAATCTCGTGTTGCCGGTGTTGTTGACTATCTTGCTCGGTTGAAGGTTGCGATGTCGCAGATCAACACGTCGCTCTGGCCTAGGACGACGCTTCAGAATGACCTCGAGTCCCTGATGACTCGACTGAATGAAGTCCCAGGTCGAGTGGCGGAATGGAAGAAATCTTCTGCTAGATGTGGCGCTGACGTTGCTCTATCTCTGGTCGGCGTCCACTGCAAGGAGGCGCGAGAAGAAAAGTTGGCCGCCATCCAAGTTGCCAATACCAGGAAGCACAACTTTCAAGACTTCATGGAGACTTTCATTGCTGCTGCCACTCGCATTACAGACGGGATCGACTTGGACGAGTTCGTCGCCCCTTCCAGTCCTCCGCCTGAGGAATAAAAACTTTTATGCTTCACTTTAAATTTGCCTCGGAATGCCGAGTGGATTTTGTAACCGTTAAACTCTGTCGAGCTAGAGGCTCAAGTACTTTGATCTGCGGTCTAGGACCTTTGGATCTTATCTGAACTTGATTTATCGTTGAATATCTTCATGAATTATCTATCGAGTGGAACTTGTTCTTCACTCGAAATAACTTTGTATTTGTGGTGCAGCTCCGAAGGAGAAGGTAGCAGTCGATTTGCACCTCGTCGTCCTTGTGGGTTGGGATGTGTTCCGTACTTAGGCGAGCACTGGGCTGCAGCTAAGCCCCCGAGTGGAAGGTCTGCTCTCCACTCGGTAGGATTTTTAAAAACTTAGGCGAGTACTGGACTGCAGCTAAGCCCCCGAGTGGGAGGTCTGCTCTCCACTCGGTAGGATTTTTTTCAAACTTAGCCAAGTACTGGACTGCAGCTAAGCCCTCGAGTGGGAGGTCTGCTCTTCACTCGGTAGGATTTTTTCAAACTTAGGCGAGTACTGGACTGCAGCTAAGCCCCCGAGTGGGAGGTCTGCTCTTCACTCGGTAGGATTTTTTCAAACTTAGGTGAGTACT
>NC_041386.1:560997079-561000919 GCF_002162155.2 Triticum dicoccoides | reverse complement strand
TGGGCTGCAGCTAAGCCTCCGAGTGGGAGGTCTGCTCTCCACTCGGTAGGATTTTTTTCAAACTTAGGCGAGTACTGGACTGCAGCTAAGCCCCCGAGTGGGAGGTCTGCTCTCCACTCGGTAGGATTTTTAAACACTTAGGCGAGCACTGAGCTGCAGCTAAGCCTCCGAGTGGGAGTCTGGCTCACCACTCGATAGGATTTTTAAACACTTAGGCGAGCACTGGGCTGCAACTAAGCCTCCGAGTGGGAGTCTGGCTCGCCACTCGGTAGGATTTTGAAACACTTAGGTGAGCACTGGGCTGCAGCTAAGCCTCCGAGTGGGAGTCTGGTATAACACCCTCGATGCAACTATAGCTCCCACGTGTCGAGGCACGACTTAGAGACATAATCGCATTGAAGGCATATGTCGCAAGTTAGGCAATCTTCACAACATCCCATATAATCTGAATAGTAAAGGGGAGAACATAGTTGGCTTACACTCGCCACGTCAATCAAGAACATAAATAACATTACATCATCGAAAAACACTCATGGCCCGACTACGGCGCCAAAATAAAAGAGAACCCAACATGCGACACGGTCCCAATCACCCCAACTGGGCACCACTACTGATCATCGAGAAAATACACGTAGTATCATTGAGAGTCTTCGTCGAACTCCCACTTGAGCTCATACTCGTCACCTGGAGCGGAATCACCTGGACCTGCATCTGGAGTTATAGTATCTGTGAGCCACAGGGACTCAGCAATCTCGCACCCTTGCGATCAAGACTATTTAAGCTTATAGGAAGGGTAAGGCAAATATATGTGGATCTGCAGCAAGCGACCAGCATATATGGTGGCTATCTTATCCGCAAAAGAGAGCGAGAAGAGGAGGCAAAGCACGAGCTAGAAACTAGAGAGCAACCTGCGCAAACATTACTCCAACACCGTGTCCACTTCCCGGACTCCGCCAAGAAGAGGCCATCACGGTAACACACTCAGTTGATTCATTTTAATTAAATAAGGTTCAAGTTATCTACAACCGGACATTAACAAATTCCCATCTGCCCATAACCGCGTGCACGGCTTTCGAAAGTTCAATCCCTGCAGGGGAGTCCCAACTTAGCCCATGACAAGCTCTCACGATCAACGAAGGAATAGACCTCCTCCCAAGACATTCCGATCAGACTCGGTATCTCGGTAACTCAAGACACTTCGACAGGTTAAAACAAGACCAGCAACACCGCTCGAATGTGCCGACAAATCCCGATAGGAGCTACACATATCTCTTTCTCAGGGCACACTCAGATGAGCCAGACGTCGGGTAAGCTAGCCCAGAGTTGCCCCTGGTAGCCTCAGACATCGCTCGGTGGGACCATCACTCAGAGGAGTACTGGCCCGGGGGGGTTAAAATAAGATGACCCTTGAGTCTGCAGAACCCAAGGGAAAGAAAATGCTAGGTGGCGAATGGTAAAACCAATGTTGGGCATTGCTGGAGAAGCTTTAATCAAGGCGAAATATCAAGGGGTTCCCATTACAACCCAACCGCATAAGGAACGCAAAATCCGGGAACATAACACCGATATGACGGAAACTAGGGCGGCAAGAGTGGAACAAAACACTAGGCGAGAGGCCGAGCCTTCCACCCTTTACCAAGTATATAGATGCATTAAGATAACATGGCAATATAATAATATCCTAACAAGTAAATAAAAGATGTTCTAACAAGGAACGACCTCCAATCTTCACCTGCAACTAGCAACACTATAAGAGGGGCTGAGCAAAGCGGTAACATAGCCAATCAACCGTTTGCTAGGACAAGGTGGGTTAGAGGTTTGACATGGCAATTGGGAGGCTGACAAGCAAATGGTAGGCATCGTAGCGTTGGCATAGCAAAGAGCGAGCAAACTAGCATAGCAAAGATAGTAGTGATTTCGAGGGTATGATCATCTTGCTTGCAAAGCTGTCAGAGTTGACTGGATCCTCAAAAGCAAACTCAACGGGCTCCTCGGTAGCAAAATCGTCTCCCGGCTCTACCCAAACAAGACAAACAAGCAACAAGGATACAATCAACCACGTGCAAGACCAAGCAATATGGTGAAATGATAATATGCTATGCGGGATGCGATGCGGGATGCAAAATGCAAGATATGACAGGAAATGCATGGACCTGGCCTCAACTTGGAAATCCAAGTGTGTCACTGGAAAGATGAGATGAAATCACTTGAAAACGATATAAAGAACGCCGGAATCGGAGTTACGGTTTGGAAATGACAAGCGTTTCAAAAATGACACCGGTGTGCGATTTACAGCAAGTAGGCATCTAAACGCAACGAAACGAAGATGCTACAGCCACCAAACATGACAACAAAATACATGGCAGGGATGCACACAAGATGTTTAACAAAAGACTAGCACTGAGCCATGGCCAATTCATCCATTATGAGGTTCAAACAAGCATGGCAAAAACGCAAATGCAAAACAGATTTCAGACTTAGTGAAATTAACACTTGTCTGAAATTTCAGATCACGAAGCCCTCTTCGGAGTAGCAAAACAACATGATACATGACCTGATTAAGACAAGTAAGAAAATGGCATGGAGCTACTCAACAAGCTTAACAAAAGACCCAAAGTGACCTGGGGCCAAAAGGGTTCACAAAATATACTAACGGGCACACGAACATAGCAAAAACATAATCAGTTTTCAGACTTAGTGGAAACTGAGACATGCTGAAATATAACTCACGAAGGCATGTAAACGAGCTCGATGCACTCACCACGGTGCAAGTCATGGCAAGGCAGGCATACATCCATTAAGAAGGCACAAAATACAACCTAGACATGGCAATAACAATGGCATAGCATGCACGGATCAACTGCAATAGCATCGGCAAAATCGCAAACAAGTTGACGATCTGCCCAGATTCACAACAAAGCAAAAATAGAGCTCGATTGACTCAAGCTAAGGTGCTCCATAATTGCAAATAAAGACATGGATGGATAGAGAATAACATGATTAACAAAACTCCTTTACTGATCATCCTCAAAAGAGGCACAGATCACTAGGAAACAAGCCGAACATATGGCATCATGAACTAAATAATCCCAGACTTAGTGAAAACTACTAAGTCCCTGAAAACAGATTTACCGGGTGCCTCACTTTGTAAGCTTGCACAAGTCACCACACACATCCTAAAAATGCATGGGTTGCACCTCTGGAAAGAAGACAAAATCCTTAACAAAACATATGCAGGACTCACATGCATAGCATGCACACATTAATCATGGCAAAAATGACAAAGGTCTAAGATGAACTAGCAGATCTGACAATTAACTCACGAAGCCCTCTTCTAACAGCATTTCGGGCATCAAGATGAACTCAAATGAAAATGATACAATGAAATGAAATGATGTACTTGTCGAGGCGAACATTTTGATATGCTATATGTCCAAAACGGAGCTACGGATGCAAAGTTATAGCAGGTCAAAGCTCGCATAAAAAATTAGGGTTCGGAGGGAAAGTCAACCGTGAGGAGATATTTTTCTCAGATCTGGATCTGGCACGCAATCCGAGGAGATCGCCGGAGTTCGCACGGTTGCCGGCCGGAGTCGATGGAGGAGGCCGGAGCAGCGGGGAGAGGCCGGGGCGGCGTGGTACTTGGAGGGAGAGGCCGGGGCGTGGTGCGGCGGCGCCGGCGGGCGCGAACGGCGGCGGTGGCCCGCCGGAGCGGCACGGGCGGCGATGGTGCGGCAAGGGGGCGAGGCGGCGGCCGGTCACCGGAGTTGGCACGGCGGCGGGGCGGCCGGGCTCGAAGACGAAGGCAGTGGGGCGCGGGTGCTGGGCGGCGGCGGCTCC
>NC_041386.1:560970229-560996670 GCF_002162155.2 Triticum dicoccoides | reverse complement strand
CGGCGAAGTGGGGCGCGGGTCGGCGAATCGGCGACTGCCACGTGGCGGCGGTGGCGGATTCAGACGCGTCCGGCTCCGTCCGGACGTGTCCGGCGGCGGCGGAGGGGATATTTTTAGGGTTTCGGAGAGGGAGAGAGATCCGAATTTGGGGGGGGGGGGCCTTTATAGGCATAAGTGGAGCTAGGAGAGTCCAAATGAGGTGTGGTTTTCGGCCACGCGATCGTATTCGAACACTCTAGGACATGGAGCAGAGTTTGGTGGGTTTTCGGCCAAATTGGAGGGGTGTTGGGCTACAACACACACGAGGCCTTTTCGGTCCCTCGGTTAACCGTTGGAGTATCAAACGAAGTCCAAATGATACGAAACTTGACAGGCGGTCTACCGGTAGTAAACCAAGGCCGCTTGGCAAGTCTCGGTCCAATCCGGAAATGTTTAATCCCCGCACACGAAAGAAAGCTAGAAATGACCACCGGAGAGAACGAAGCGCCGGAATGCAAAACGGACAACGGGGAAAATGCTCGAATGCATGAGATGAACACGTATGTAAATGCAATGCACATGATGACATGATATGAGATGCATGAAAACGAAAACAACACACGGAGGCAAAGACCCGAACCCGAGAAAAAAATATAACTTGACGCCGGAAACGGCAAGAGTTGGAGTACAAACTGGGAAAGTTATATCCGGGGTGTTACAACACTCCACCACTACGAAAAGATCTCGTCCCGAGATCTAGGACTGAAAAAACTCCGGGTACTCAGAACGGAGATGATCCTCGCGTTCCCAGGTAGCTTCACGGTCGGAATGGTGTGACCATTTGACTTTGAGAAATTTGATTGACTTGTTGCGAGTCTTGCGTTCAGTCTCTTCAAGAATAGCAACTGGGTGCTCACGATAAGAGAGATCTTCTTGGAGCTCAATGTCCTCGAAGTTGATGGTGCGGTCAGGAGTCTTGAAGCACTTTCGAAGCTGAGAGACATGGAACACGTCATGAACATTTGCAAAGTTTGAAGGAAGCTCGAGTTGATAGGCGAGGTCGCATCTCTTGCTGACAATCTTGAAAGGTCCCACGTATCTAGGGGCAAGCTTCCCTTTGATACCGAAGCGGCGAGTACCTTTCATAGTAGAGACACGGAGGTAAACATGATCTCCGATCTCGAAAGCCAAATCATGGTGCTTACTATCATAGTAGCTCTTCTGGCGGGATTGGGCTGCTTTGAGGTTATCCCGAATGACTTTGCACATTTCTTCTGCTTCTGTGATTAAGTCATTACCCAAAAGCTGACGTTCACCGGTTTCAGACCAGTTGAGAGGGGTATGGCACTTCCTGCCATACAGAATTTCAAAAGGGGCCTTGCCTGAACTTGCTTGAAAACTATTGTTGTAGGAGAATTCAGCATAAGGAAGACAATCCTCCCACTTCATGCCGAAGGAGATCACACAAGCCCTGAGCATATCTTCAAGAATCTGGTTGACACGCTCGACTTGACCGCTTGTTTGAGGATGGAAAGCAGTGCTGAAGCGGATGTTAGTGCCCATGGCCTTCTGAAAAGAATCCCAAAACTTCGAGGTAAAGATGCTGCCACGGTCTGAAGATATCACTTGAGGAATACCATGCAGAGAGACAATGCGAGAGGTATAGAGTTCCGCCAATTGAGCTGCATTGATCGACTCTTTGATAGGCAGAAAGTGAGCCACTTTGGTGAGTTTATCGATGACAACGAATATAGCATCATTGCCACACTTGGACTTTGGAAACCCAGTCACGAAGTCCATTCAATGTGGTCAAACTTCCATTCTGGAATGGCAAGAGGTTGGAGGAGACCAGCTGGCCTTTGGTGTTCTGCCTTCACTCTTCTGCAGACATCACATTCATTCACGAATTGAGCGATCTCGCGCTTCATTCGAGTCCACCAATAAGCTTGCTTGAGGTCCTGATACATCTTCGTGCTCCCAGGGTGGATGGAGAGGAGAGAATTGTGAGCCTCGTTCATGATCACTTTACGAAGTTCACCTTTGGGTACAACAATTCGATCCTCAAAGAAGAGAGTGTCCTTGTCATCAAGGCGGTAGCACTTGTACTTGGACTGACTCTTAGCAATCCCAATCTTCACCTTTTTCACCATAGCATCAAGAAGCTGGGCTTGGCGAATCTGGTCTTCTAAGGTAGGAGAGACTTGAAGGTTGGCGAGGAAACCTTGAGGAACAACTTGCAGATTAAGTTTGCGGAAAGTTTCACAAAGCTCGGGTTGATAAGGCTTAAGAATCAAACTGTTGCAGTAAGCCTTCCTGCTCAAAGCGTCAGCAATCACATTGGCCTTGCCTGGGGTATACTCAATACTCGGATTATACTCTTGAATCATTTCGACCCAACGAGTTTGCCTGAGGTTGAGATTAGGCTAAGTGAAGATGTACTTGAGACTCTTGTCATCAGTGAAAATGTCCACGTTTCTTCCCAATAGAAGATGTCTACAAGTCAACAGAGCATGCACAACTGCCGCCAACTCGAGATCATGAGTGGGGTAGTTCTTCTCATTAGGCTTCAACTGGCGAGAGGTATAGGCAAAAACTTTCTTCTCTTGCATCAAAACTGCGCCAAGACCTTGGAGAGAGGCATCACAAAAGACCTTGTACGATTTGGATTCATCAGGTGGAGTCAGAACTGGAGCAGTGATCAACTTCTCTTTCAAAGTGTTGAAAGAAATATCACACTCCGGAGACCAAACGTACTTGACGTGCTTCTGAAGAAGATTAGAGAGAGGCTTCGCGATCTTGGAAAAGTTTTCAACGAATCTTCGACAATAGCTTGTGAGACCGAGAAAACTGCGGAGTTGCTTCACGTTCTGGGGAGGTTCCTAATTCACAATTGCGGACACCTTCTCAGGATTCACGGCAATGCCCTTGGCAGAGATGATATGACCAAGATAAAGAACCTCATCGAGCCAAAATTCACACTTGGAGAACTTGGCGTAGAACTGATGTTTTGAGCTTATCAAGAACCAAACGTAAATGCTCGGCATGATCTTCCTTGTTCTTCGAGAAAACCAGAATGTCGTCGAGATAGACCAAAACGAAGTCATTGGTGTAGGCATTGAAGATGAAGTTCATCATGCGAGAGAACGTCGGAGGAGTGTTGGCGAGGCCAAAAGACATGAGAGTGTATTCATATGAACCAAAGCTTGTTCTGAAAGCTGTCTTGGGAATATCTTGTTCACGAATGCGAATCTGGTGATAACCCATACGGAGATCAAGCTTGGAGAATACTTGGGCACCTTCGAGTTGTTCGAACAGCTCATTGATGTTGGGAAGTGGGTATTTGTTCTTGATGGTCTTCTTGTTCACTGGACGGTAATCAACACAAAGTCGGTCCGTTCCATCCTTCTTCTTCACAAAAAGAACACCATAACCCCACGGAGAAGAACTAGGCCGGATGAGACCCATTCTTTCTTGCTCATCGAGTTGCTTCTTTAGCTCCTTCAACTCTTCAGGTCCGAGCTTGTAAGGACGCTTGCACACAGGTTCCATGCCAGGCTCAAGTTCAATAACGAATTCAACTGGCCGGTGCGGAGGCATTCCTGGGAGCTCTTCTGGAAAGACGTCTTGATATTCGCAAACGACTGGAATTTGAGAGATGGCATCCAATTCACCCTTCTCGTTGAGAGAAAACAGGCGGATAGTATCATCACGAGCGGCAAAAACAATTACATCCTCAGACGAATGAGTCAATTGAATCTGCCTGGCTGCACAATCAAGCTGAGCCTTGTGCTTAGAAAGCCAATCCATTCCGAGAATAAGATCAATATCCGAGTTACCAAGAACCACCGGAGAAGAGAGAAACTTGTAATCGCCCAATGTGATAGAAACATTTGGGGCAATAGCGCTTGCATTCATGAATTTACCCGGAGAAACAACAGATAACTATCTAGGCAAAACTTGCAAAGGCAACTCATGCTTAGAAACAAATGGCCTCGAAATGAAACAATGCGAAGCACCCGTGTCAAAAAGAACTTTAGCAGGAATATCATTAACAGGGAGGTTACCCATGATCACATCTGACGAGTCCTCTGCCTGAGCTGCATTCATCAAATTGTCCTTGGCGAACTTGGGGTTATGCTTGACCACAGCTGTACTTGCCGATCTGACAGGAGGAGGAGGAGGAAGACGCCTCTGGTTGAGACACTTGTTGGCATAGTGACCCTTCTATTGGCACTTGTTGCACGTGACCTCTGAAAGCAGACGGTGATACGGAGCACTCGATCTTGGAGCTTGAGACGAAGCCTTGTTCTGAAAGCCAGGGTTGGGTGGGTGGGAAGAACCACTGCCACCTTTGCTCTTCTGCTGATACGGCTGACGGAACGGAGGAGGAGGAAGCCAAAATTTCTGCTGCTTGGCCACTTGAGTAGAGGAAGAAGGAGTAACATCTCTGACTCGCTTCATGGAAGCATCACACCTCAATTGAGCAGCCTCTTGCTTCAGTGCCATGTTGTAGAACTCATCGTACCTCAAGGGCTCAAAGAGGACAAGAGCGAGCTGAATTTCTTCTCTGAGACCACCCCTGAACTGGTATATCATGCTCTTCTCATCAGGCACGTCCTGCTTGGCAAAGCGGGCAAGCTTCTGGAACAACTTGTTGTAGTCATAGACAGACAAATAGCCTTGCTTCAGATTGCGGAATTCCTCACGCTTGCTTTCAACCACGCTCTACGGAATATGATGAGCTCGGAAATCTCGATGGAAATCATCCCAAGTGATAACACGTCCACCTCTGGAATCCTTGTACTACTGAAACCATTCTGCAGCTTGATCTTTGAGTTGGAAGGAAGCGAACTTGACAAAGTCCTCAGGCCTGACGTTACTGTACTCGAAATGCTTACACAGATCCACAAGCCAATCGTCAACATCGGTTGCCTCAACACAATTGCTGAAAGTCTTTGGCCCGTTAGCAAGGAACTGGTTGAGTGTAGCAAAGGGACTCTGATTGCTGCCTTGATTCCCTTGACTGCCTTGATTGCGCTCTTGGAGAATTTGCATGATCAGCTGAGTGTTTGCATTGGTTGCGGCCATCACAGCTTGCCATGCCTCTGGAGGAGGTGGAGGCGGTGGCGGATCAGGATTCGGAGTCGTGCATGTTGGAGGAGCCATCTGAAGAGGTTGACCACCATTAGCACATTGATAGATAAATATTGAAGCCAAATCCAACGGAATGAAAATTGCAACATATAGTCTTCACATCCGAACAAAATGAACGAATGCATTCCTCTTGAAATGGTCACATATCCATAAATTGAGAAGCCACGTAGAATTAAGGTAGAGAAATAAATCAACAAGGTACGGATCAAGAACGAATAATCGGTAAGAAATCCCAATCTCAAACCAATATCCATGGAAGAAAAAACTAGAGCTACTAGAATTCCCACCTATGAAACTCCCAAAACTTTCCGGTTATGCAATCAGGTGTTGGGGATACAGGGGAAGCATAATATCTCACCCAAACTAGCAATTCCTACATCCAGCTGTATCCATCCTTCAACACATAACCAAGAAACCTTCGGAAACCATCTACCTCAACCTTCGAAAAGCATCCGTTATACAAGTTATGGCGATACTCCCGAACTCCCGCCCCAGTACTGGGTGGCATCGAGGTTATCTCACCAACGAACTGCATAAAAGAGATTTTCAATGTCGGCGAACATATCTCAAGTATTCCAGAATTGCAACGACAAAATTATGATGACAACACCTCAGAGCTCAAATCCCCGGGACACTTCCACTAAACCCCTGACAGGAGGCGCCAAGACAGTATTCTCATCATAAGCCATCGGAACGATT
This sequence comes from Triticum dicoccoides, assembly GCF_002162155.2. NCBI lineage: Eukaryota > Viridiplantae > Streptophyta > Magnoliopsida > Poales > Poaceae > Triticum > Triticum dicoccoides. The sequence continues at coordinate 560,990,838 of NC_041386.1, read as the reverse complement.
CCAAGATACTCGCGTGATCCTAAAAAAAATTTAGTGAAATTTGAGAAGAGAAGAGTCAAAACTCTACGTCAGGATGCCTTACCAGAGCGATGAGGAGACTGGGAAGTAAAAAGAATTCCTAAACTCTCCGATATATAATTCCTAAAGACTCAAAACATTTTTCTGGACACAACTCGGCCGCTAAAACGATCAAGCAATGGGGCTCCTAAGGTCGGGGAAGGCTCTGATTACCAACTTATAACACCCTCGATGCGACTATAGCTCCCATGTGTCGAGGCACGACTTAGAGACATAATCGCATTGAAGGCATATGTCGCAAGTTAGGCAATCTTCACAACATCCCATATAATCTGAATAGTAAAGGGGAGAACATAGTTGGCTTACACTCGCCACGTCAATCAAGAACATAAATAACATTACATCATCGGAAAACACTCATGGCCCGACTACGGCGCCAAAATAAAAGAGAACCCAACATGCGACACGGTCCCAATCACCCCCAACTGGGCACCACTACTGATCATCGGGAAAAGACACGTAGTATCGTTGAGAGTCTTCGTCGAACTCCCACTTGAGCTCATACTCGTCACCTGGAGCGGAATCACCTGGACCTGCATCTGGAGTTATAGTATCTGTGAGCCACAGGGACTCAGCAATCTCGCACCCTCGCGATCAAGACTATTTAAGCTTATAGGAAGGGTAAGGCAAATATATGTGGAGCTGCAGCAAGCGACTAGCATATATGGTGGCTATCTTATTCACAAAAGAGAGCGAGAAGAGGAGGCAAAGCACGAGTGAGAAACTAGAGAGCAACCTGCGCAAACATTACTCCAACACCGTGTCCACTTCCCGCACTCCGCCGAGAAGAGGCCATCACGGTAACACACTCAGTTGATTCATTTTAATTAAATAAGGTTCAAGTTATCTACAACCGAACATTAACAAATTCCCATCTGCCCATAACCGCGGGCACGGCTTTCGAAAGTTCAATCCCTGCAGGGAAGTCCCAACTTAGCCCATGACAAGCTCTCACGGTCAACGAAGGAATAGACCTCCTCCCAAGACATTCCGATCAGACTCGGTATCTCAGTAACTCAAGACACTTCGACGGGTTAAAACAAGACCAGCAACACCGCCCGAATGTGCCGACAAATCCCGATAGGAGCTGCACATATCTCTTTCTCAGGGCACACTCAGATGAGCCAGACGTCGGGTAAGCCAGCCCAGAGTTGCCCCTGGTAGCCTCGGACATCGCTCAGTGGGACCAACACTCAGAGGAGCACTGGCCCGGGGGGTGTTAAAATAAGATGACCCTTGAGTCTGCAAAACCCAAGGGAAAGAAAAGGCTAGGTGGCGAATGGTAAAACCAATGTTGAGCATTGCTGGAAAAGCTTTAATCAAGGCGAAATATCAAGGGGTTCCCATTATAACCCAACCGCGTAAGGAACGCAAAATCCGGGAACATAACACCGATATGACGGAAACTTGGGCGGCAAGAGTGGAACAAAACACTAGGCGAGAGGCCGAGCCTTCCACACTTTACCAAGTATATAGATGCATTAAGATAACATGGCAATATAATAATATCCCAACAAGTAAATAAAAGATGTTCCAACAAGGAACGGCCTCCAATCTTCACCTGCAACTAGCAACGCTATAAGAGGGGCTGAGCAAAGCGGTAACATAGTCAATCAACGGTTTGCTAGGACAAGGTGGGTTAGAGGTTTGACATGGCAATTGGGAGGCTGACAAGCAAATGGTAGGCATCGTAGCGTTGGCATAGCAAAGAGCGAGCAAACTAGCATAGCAAAGATAGTAGTGATTTCGAGGGTATGATCATCCTGCCTGCAAAGCTGTCAGAGTTGACTGGATCCTCAAAAGCAAACTCAACGGGCTCCTTGGTAGCGAACTCGTCTCCCGGATCTACCCAAACAAGACAAACAAGCAACAAGGATACAATCAACCACGTGCAAGACCAAGCAATATGATGAAATGATGATATGCTATGCGGGATGCGATGCGGGATGCAAAATGCAAGATATGACAGGAAATGCATGGACCTGGCCTCAACTTGGAAATCCAAGTGTGCCACTGGAAAGATGAGATGAAATCTCTTTAAAACGATATAAAGAATGCCGGAATCGGAGTTACGGTTTGGAAATGGCAAGCGTTTCAAAAATGACACCGGTTTGCGATTTACAGCAAGTAGGCATCTAAACGCAACGAAACGAACATGCTACAGCCACCAAACATGACAACAAAATACATGGCAGGGATGCACACAAAATGCTTAACAAAAGACTAGCACTGAGCCACGGCCAATTCATCCATTATGAGGTTCAAACAGGCATGGCAAAAACACAAATGCAAAACAGATTTCAGACTTTGTGAAATTAACACTTGTCTGAAATTTCAGATCATGAAGCCCTCTTCGGAGTAGAAAAACAACATGATACATGACCTGGTTAAGACAAATAAGAACATGGCATGGAGCTACTCAACAAGCTTAACAAAAGACCCAAAGTGACCTAGGGCCAAAAGGGTTCACAAAACATATTAACGGGCACACGAACATAGCAAAAACATAATCAGTTTTCAGACTTAGTGGAAACTGAGACATGCTGAAATATAACTCACGAAGGCATGTAAACGAGCTCGATGCACTCACCACGGTGCAAGTCATGGCAAGGCAGGCATACATCCATTAAGAAGGCACAAAATAAAAGCTATACATGGACAATAACAATGGCATAGCATGCACGGATCAACTGCAATAGCATCGGCAAAATCGCAAACAAGTTGACGATCTGCCCAGATTCACAACGAAGCAAAAGTAGAGCTCGATAGACTCAAGCTAGGGTGCTCCATAATTGCAAGCAAAGACATGGATGGATATAGCATAACATGATTAACAAAACTCCTTTACTGATCATCCTCAAAAGAGGCACGGATCACTAGGAAACAAGCCGAACATATGGCATCATGAACTAAATAATCCCAGACTTAGTGAAAACTACCAAGTCCCTGAAAACAGATTTACCGGGTGCCTCACTTTGCAAGCTTGCACTAGTCACCACACACATCCTAAAAATGCATGGGTTGCACCTCTGGAAAGAAGACAAAATCCTTAACAAAACATATGAGGAGTCACAGGCATAGCATGCACACATTAATCATGGCAAAAATGACAAAAGTCTAAGATGAACTAGCAGATCTGACAATTAACTCACGAAGCCCTCTTCTAACAGAATTCCGGGCATCAAGATGAACTCAAATGAAAATGGTGCAATGGAATGAAATGATTTACTCGTCGACGTGAACATTTTGATATGCTATATGTCCAAAACGGAGCTACAGGTGCAAAGTTACAGCAGGTCAAAGCTCGCATAAAAATTAGGGTTGGAGGGAAAGTCAACCGTGAGGAGATATTTTTCTCAGATCTGGATCTGGCACGCAATCCGAGGAGATCGCCGGAGTTCACACTGTAGCCGGCCGGAGTCGATGGAGGAGGCTGGAGCAGCGGGGAGATGTCGGGGTGGCGTGGTACTTGGAGGGAGAGGCCGGGGCGTGGTGCGGCGGCGCCGGGGGGCGCGGACGGCGGCGGTGGCCCGCCGGAGCGGCGCGGGCGGCGATGGTGCGGCAAGGGGGCGAGGCGGCGGCCAGTCACCGGAGTTGGCACCGCGGCGGGGCGGCCGGGCTCGAAGACGAAGGCGGCGGGGCGCGGGTGCTGGGTGGCGGCGGCTCCGGGCCGGGAGGGCCCCGCACTGGCCTGCGGGCCGGCGGCGCGGTCGGTGAAGTGGGGCGCGGGTCAGCGAATCGGCGACTGCCACGTGGCGGCGGTGGCGGATTCGGACACGTCCGGCTCCGTCCGGACGTGTCCGGCGGCAGCGGAGGGGATTTTTTTAGGGTTTCGGAGAGGGAGAGAGATCCGAATTTGGGGGGGGCCTTTATAGGCATAGGTGGAGCTAGGAGAGTCCAAATGAGGTGTGGTTTCCGGCCACGCAATCGTGATCGAACGCTCTAGGACATGGAGCAGAGTTTGGTGGGTTTTCGGCCAAAATGGAGGGGTGTTGGGTGTAACACACACGAGGCCTTTTCGGTCCCTCGGTTAACCGTTGGAGTATCAGACGAAGTCCAAATGATACGAAACTTGACAGGCGGTCTACCGGTAGTAAACTAAGGCCACTTGGCAAGTCTCGGTCCAATCCAGAAATGTTTAATCTCCCCACACGAAAGAAAGCTAGAAATGACCACCGGAGGAGAACGAAGCGCCGGAATGCAAAACGGACAACGGGGAAAATGCTCGAATGCATGAGATGAACACGTATGTAAATGCAATGCACATGATGACATGATATGAGATGCATGAAAACGAAAACAACACACGGAGGCAAAGACCCGAACCCGAGAAATAAATATAACTTGACACCGGAAACGGCAAGAGTTGGAGTACAAACTGGGAAAGTTATATCCGGGGTGTTACATCTGGCTCGCCACTCGGTAGGATTTTTAAACACTTAGGCGAGCACTGGGCTGCAGCTAAGCCTCCGAGTGGGAGTCTGGCTCGCCACTCGGTAGGATTTTTAAACACTTAGGCGAGCACTGGGCTGCAGCTAAGCCTCCGAGTGGGAGTCTGGCTCACCACTCAGTAGGATTTTTAAACACTTAGGCGAGCACTGGGCTACAGCTAAGCCTCCGAGTTGGAGTCTGGCTCGCCACTCGGTAGGATTTTGAAACACTTAGGTGAGCACTGGGCTGCAGCTAAGCCTCCGAGTGGGAGTCTGGATCACCACTCGGTAGGATTTTTAAACACTTAGGCGAGCACTGGGCTGCAGCTAAGCCTCCGAGTGGGAGTCTGGCTCACCATTCGGTAGGATTTTTTTTACAAACTTAGGCGAAACGGATTCGCAGCTAAGCCACCCACTTGGGGATTACACGCAAACAAAAGTGACAACAATTATAGGAAAATTTGTAACACTCTTGTCTTTGATAAATAGACTACAGAAGTTTTTCTTATTACATCTTGTCCGAATGAGAATTCAAGTGTAAAAGGGGCGGAACAGTTCTGCATTCCAAGCTCGTGGCTCATCGATGTGGCGATCGACATTGTAAAGGTGATATGCTCCATTGTGGAGGACTCTGGTGACGATGAAGGGAACTTCCCAAGTAGGAGCGAGCTTGTGTGGTTTCTGTTGATCCACTCGGAGGACCAAATATCCTTCTTGGAAGGCTCGACTCTTCACATTTCTGGCATGGGACGCAAGTCTTGCTGATAAATGGTCGATCGGATCATAGCCATTTCTCTTTCTTCTTCCAGGAGGTCGACTGCGTCTTGCCGGGCTTGTTCTGCTTCATCTTCGGTATAAAGCTCGACTCGGGGTGCATTGTGAAGTAGATCACTCGGCAGGACTGCTTCCGCTCCGTAAACCAGAAAGAATGGAGTTCTTCCAGTCGACCGATTCGGGGTAGTCCTCAATCCCCACAGAACCGACGGAAGCTCATCGACCCAAGCGCCTGCTGCGTGCTTGAGATCACGCATCAGCCAAGGCTTTAGTCCTTTGAGAATCAGACCATTTGCCCTTTCTGCTTGTCCATTCGACTGGGGGTGGGCGACCGATGCGTAGTCGACTCGTGTGCCTTGAGAGGCGCAAAAAGCTCTAAACTTGTCTGAATCAAAGTTTGACCCATTGTCGGTGATGATGTTATGCGGGATTCCATATCTGAATGTTAACTCTCTGACGAAACTGATAGCAGTGCAAGCATCAAGATTCTTGATAGGCTTAGCTTCAATCCATTTGGTAAACTTGTCGACTGCCACAAGCACATGTGTGAAACCGCTCCTGCCTTTTCTCAATGGGCCAACCATGTCCAGTCCCCAAACAGCGAAGGGCCAGACGAGTGGAATGGTCTTCAGGGCTGATGCAGGCTTGTGCGACATGTTGGAGTAGAACTGTCACCCTTCACACTTGTCGACTATCTCTTTTGCCATTTCATTCGCTCTTGGCCAGTAAAATCCTGCTCGGTATGCTTTATCCATAATGGTCCGAGAGGACGCATGATGACCACAGGTCCCCGAGTGGATATCATCAAGGATTATCTGACCTTCTTCTGGTGTTATACACTTCTGACCGACTCCAGTCGCGCTTTCTCTATACAACTGTCCCTTTATGACTGTAAAGGCCTTGGATCGATGGACGATCTGTTGAGCCTCTTCTTCGTCCTCCGGGAGTTCCTTTCTCAAGATATACGCGATGTGCGGTATCGTCCAGACAGGGGTGATTGCCAAAACTTCCATGATTAGGTCGTCCACTGCCGGAATTTCAACTTCAGTCGGATCTGTGGCACTCTTTGGCTGTGGGGCTTCATCTGTAAAAGGATCTTCTTGGACTGATGGCGAGTGTATGTGTTCCAAAAACACATTGCTGGCGATGGCTTCTCGCTTGGAGCCTATCTTTGCCAAATCATTAGTCGCTTGATTTTTCAGTCGAGGGATGTGATGAAGCTCTAACCCCTCGAATTTCTTCTCTAACTTTCTCACCGCATTGCAATAACCAGTCATAGCTGGACTTCTGACGTCCCATTCTTTCATCACCTGATTAACCACCAAATCTGAGTCGCCATAGACCATGAGGCGACGGACGCCGAGTGAAATGGCCATGCGTAACCCATACAAAAGTGCTTCATATTCTGCTTCGTTATTGGAGGAATCGAAGTGAATCTGGAGAACATATATGAGCTTATCTCCTCGGGAGGAAACCAATACTACCCCAGCACCGGAACCATTCAGCATCTTAGATCCATCGAAGAACATGGTCCAGTGCTCCGAGTGAACTTGAGTCGGAAGTTGCTGTTCGATCCACTCGGCGACGAAATCTGCAATTGCTTGGGACTTGATAGCTTTCTTTGCCTCAAACTTGATATCTTGGGGAAGAAGTTCAATCGCCCATTTGGCCACTTGACCAGTTGCATCTCTGTTGTGCAAAATCTCTGATAGTGGAGCGTCGCTGACGACTGTAATGGAATGATCAGAGAAGTAATGTGCAACCTTCTTCGTGGTCATATAAATCCCATATACAAGCTTCTGGTAATGAGGATATCTTTGCTTTGAAGGAGTCAAAACTTCAGAAACATAATATAATGGGCGCTGAACTTTGAAGGCCTTTCCTTCTTCTTCCCGCTCGACCGTAAGTACTATACTGACAACTTGTCCTGTGGCTGCAATGTAAATCAGCAAAGGCTCCTTGCTAATTGGGGCAGCAAGCACCGGCTGGGTGGAGAGCAGAGCTTTGAGCTCTGTAAATGCTGCATCAGCTTCTGGAGTCCACTCGAACTTGTTGGACTTCTTCATCAGTCGGTAAAGAGGCAATGCCTTGTCACCGAGGCGAGAGATGAATCGACTTAAAGCGGCCAAGCATCCTGTAAGCTTCTGGACGTCATGCACACGCACAGGACGTTTCATCCGGAGTATAGTACCAATTTTTTCAGGATTGGCGTCGATTCCCCGTTCGGAAACGAGAAAACCGAGTAACTTCCCACCTGGAACTCCGAACGTGCACTTTGACGGATTGAGCTTGATATCATACCTCCTGAGGTTGGCAAAGGTTTCAGCAAGGTTAGTCAGCAGGTCGGAACCCTTCCGTGACTTGACCATAATATCATCCATGTATGCCTCCACATTCCAACTGATTTGAGTGAGCAAACACTTCTGAATCATCCTCATGAATGTGGCTCCGGCATTCTTGAGGCCGAACGGCATGGTGACATAACAGAAGCACCCGAATGGAGTGATGAAAGCTGTTTTGATCTCGTCGGGCCCGTACAGACGGATCTGATGGTACCCGGAATAGGCGTCTAGGAAAGACAAACACTCACATCCTGCAGTCGAGTCGACTATCTGGTCGATGCGGGGGAGAGGAAAATGATCTTTCAGGCAGGCCCGATTGATATGCTTGAAATCAATGCACATGCGAAGTGACTTGTCCTTCTTGGGGACCATGACAACATTGGCGAGCCACTCGGAGTGGTAAATTTCTCGGATGAACTCCGCTGCTAAGAGCCAAGCCACCTCCTCGCCAACGGCCTTCCTCTTCTGGACGGCGGATCGTCGAAGATGTTCTTTCACAGGTTTAAATTTTGGGTCGACTCATAGACGGTGCTCAGCCAGCCCCCTGGGAACTCCAAGCATGTCAGCAGGCTTCCATGCGAAGATGTCCCAGTTCTCACGGAGGAACTAGATGAGCGCTTCTTCCTATTTGGAGTCGACCGTCGTTGAGATGTGAGTTGGAGCAGCGTTTGGATCGGTCGGGTGAATGTGAACTGCCTTCATTTCACCGGACGACTGAAAAGCTGATTCTAAAGCAGGCTTCTTAGCTCGTAGCAACTCACTCGGATCTGCAGTCTTCTGATACTCTTGCAGCTCGACCATCGCCATCTGAGCGTCAGCAATCTTTGAGCCTTTATGAAAACACTCTTCTGCTTTCTTCCGATTGCCTATAACAGTGATCACACCTTTGGGACCAGGCATCTTCAATTTGAGATACACATAACATGGTCGAGCCATGAAGCGTGCATAAGCTGGCCTGCCCAAAATAGCGTGATAAGCACTTTGGAAATCCACAACTTCGAATGTCAACTTTTCCTTGCGGTAATTCTTGGAATCACCGAAAACCACATCAAGAGCAATTTGGCCGAGTGACTCGGCTTTCTTCCCAGGAATGACTCCATGGAAACTCATGTTACTGGTGCTGAGCCTGGACATCGGAATGCCCATCCCTTTCAATGTTTCTGCAAACAGTATGTTCAAACCGCTGCCTCCATCCATCAGGACTTTGGTCAGTCGAGTGCCTTCGACAACTGGGTCGACCACCAGAGCTTGCCTCCCAGGGGTGGCAATGTGCGTAGGGTGATCAGACTGGTCGAATGTGATGGCAGTCTGGGACCACTTCAGATAATTGGGTGTTGCCGGAGCAACCATATTTACCTCACGGTTAATAACCTTCAGTCAACTTTTGCTCTCAATATCAGCAAAAATCATCAGGGTGGAATTGACCTGGGGGTACCCATCGTGACTATCTTCCTTGTCCTCAACTTTGTCCGACTCCTTTTCCTTATCTTTGGACTGCTTGCCCTGAAACTGCTGGATCAGAAGCCGACACTGTCGGGTGGTATGCTTTGGGTAAATGAGTTTACCATCTTCATCTTTCTTGGTGTGGATGTGACACGGTAGATCCAAAACATCATTTCCATCTTGGTCTTTAACTTTCTTGGGGTTCCAAGGTCCATTGGGTTTTCCCTTAAATTTTCCCTGGGTTACGGCCAGGGCCTCCCCAGGAGCGGCTGGCTCGGCTTACCGCTTCTGTTTCCGACTGGAATTTCCTCCGGTTTCCTGGGCGACTGCTTTATGCTTGCCACTCCGGAGTCGATCCTCATCTTCACCATTAGCGTATTTGGTGGCAATCTCCATCATCCAATTCAGAGACATCTCTCCGGCTCGACCGAACTTCAGATTCAATTCTCTGTACTTAACGCCTTCTTTAAAGGCACAAACTGCTTGATGATCTGGTACATTTTCAACTGTGTGATGCAATGTGATCCACCTCTGAATGTAATCCCTCAGAGTTTCATTCGGTTTCTGCATGCAAGACCGCAATTCCGTAAGGCCTGCAGGTCGCTTGCATGTTCCTTCAAATGTGGTGACAAACACTCGGGAGAGATCCTCCCAAGTGTAAATGCTGCTGGGTGCTAACTGATTCAGCCACGCTCTGGCTGAGCCTTCTAACATGAGAGGCAGGTGCTTCATGGCTACCTCATCTTTCCCACCGCCAATCTGGACAGCCACTCGGTAATCTTCGAGCCAAGTATCGGGCTTGGACTCATCGGTGAACTTACTAACTCCAGTCGCCAACCTGAAGTTGGGAGGAATTACAGCAGCTCTGATGGCTCGACTAAAACACTCCGGCCCTGAAACATGTACTCTGCTACTGGTAGGCGCATCTCTGTCGTGGCCTTCTCGGTGAGCTCTATTCCTGTCGACCAAACCTTGAACGAGAATGGATCTCGCATCAAAGCCTGGTTCCCTGGGGTCGATTGGAATTCTCTGCCCAACACTATGAGGGCGTCTGTCCACCTGCTGTCGAGGCACATATGATCCACTCCTGGGAGGAGGGGTTGGCACTCGACGTCGATCATCACGATCGAATCGGTGATCATACTGCTCATTCCTTCTGTACTAATCACGCCGGTCTCCACGTCCCTCACGCCTCCGAGGCGATCTTGGGCTGTGAGCCGACTGGACTGTATCCGCTGCAACGGATCGACTGTGGATCCTGTTCTGCGACTGAGAAACAGCGGAATTCTGGTCTCCCGCTGCCTGGAGCAACGCTCTGATTTGCAACAAGCCTCTGCCAGCCTCTGACTGGGAGGGCTGAATCGACTCTACTATACGGGCCGCGGCCGCCAAATTCTGAATCGGAGTACGATATACCTGCGGGGGCGGAAAGAGTTGACATCGACTGGATTCTGGAGCCTGTTGACGCGCTCGCTCGTCGAGTATTCGCTGGAGATTCTCCAGTCGAGTGCGCTTGGCCAAGTTAGCCAAGCGCGCGTCCTCCAAGGCTCGGGCCTCGGGGCTTTCTCCAACGATAGGAGTGTGGAGTGCATCCATGTTCCGGCGGCGAAGTTCCTCCCGCTGCAACAACATGAGAGGCTCGGGGAGATACTCCTCGTGAGGACGCGACGGGTCGCCCCCATCCGCGCCTCCGTCAGCGCGGGGGAAATCGGGAGGACTGTGTGGCCCATCGATCACCAGAACCTCTGCAGCTGGGTCACTACTGTCGCATTCGGATGCGGTCTCTGCGGAGCCAGTCGAACAGGCCGTAGAGGGATTCATCGGGCTCGATTGCCGCGACTTGTGGGGTGGCCGACTGGCGGGCCACCGCATTCCTCACCCACCTCTGAAGCCTCGACCGACCGGAGTGCTTGCGTCGGCAAGAAACAGGGCGGGGAGATGCCACGGGAGCCGACCGATACTGGGTCGACAGCTGCCGCAGGAGGACACCACGGACGCATGCGCGAAAGTGCGTCGCCCCACGGACGGGGAGCGCGTCGACGTCGAGTGGAGCCTCCTGAAGCCAAGCGGAGTCGTCGGCGATGAACATGAGTGCACCGAGACGGATCTCGCGGCCCTCCACCAAAGCTTCGCCCGAAACCATGATCAAGGAGATCGGAAAAAATCGCAACTTCTCAAACTAGGCGCTAAGACTCCTAGCCCCACGGTAGGCGCCAACTGTCGTGGTTCTAACTTTGACAGTGATGTAGGGGGGTATGTATGGAGAGGCTGATCTTAGCTATGGAGGAGTTGTAAGCACACGAGGATTACGAGTTCAGGCCCTTCTCGGAGGAAGTAACAGTCCTACGTCTCGGTGCCCGGAGGCGGTCGACTAAATTATGTGTGTATGAATAACAGGGGTGCCAACCCTTGATACTGAGGAGGGGGTGGCTTATATAGAGTTCGCCAGGCCCCTCCAGCCCTCAGTAATGCAAGGTTTAAAGTACATTAAGACTGGGGGTTACTGGTAACGCCCCTAATAAAGTGCTAGGATGACCATAAAAGCTACTTAATGACCGACCGTTTGCGTGCAGGGTGACTTTAGATCTCCTAGCAGTCGAGTGGTTGGAATTTGGTCGAGTGATTGCTTCTTGGTCGAGTGTCTTGAATCTGTCGAGTGGGATACCTCCAAGTCGATTGAAAGGTGACTTCTTCTAGGGATGTCCTTGGGTAGGGTACTTAGGACAGGTCCATGCCCCTATCCTAGGTACATAGCTTCATCACAGGTCAAGGAGCTAGTTGAACGGGTCGTCCAGCTTGTTCGCGACGAAGTGACCGGGATGGATCTGCTGGAGGTCTTTCTCGATCGACACATTCAACATCTTCAGGCGCGCGATCATCCGATGTGGATGTACTCTGGGCTCGAGGATACCACTCAGATCCACCCGGAGGAGGTTAGCGAGGATATCTTGGAGAACTGGTTGAGGAGAATCACTGGCAACAAAGACAACCCTCGGGGATCCAGGAGGGTGATTTCATTCGACAACTCACGCCAGCCGGAGCAGGTATATTTCTATTTTATCAAGTATCTTTCCGATTCACCACGTGATGTCCCGTTTGTGGTCGACTAAATGTCTTTTGATTGTTATCCTTTCAGGCCCTCATTGAAATGTACTCGATGCCCAACGGAGTGCAGGACCCCGGCGTTGAAGAAGAAGGGAGTGGGGGCGAGAGCGGCGTGGAGCATTCGGAAGCCGAGGAGGACGAGGAGAGCGATGAGTCGACTAATGAGGAAGAAGTCGACTCGCCTCCTCGCAGGGAGAGGAGGTCCAAGCACACTCATGACCCGGCACGCGCTCCGGACTTGGTGGTTGCGCCGATCGGGCAATCCTCGAAGCGCCCCAGGACGTCTTCCCCGACGCCGACTGAGAAGCCTCCAAAGCACTCCAAGGTCGCGCCGCTTCCAGCGTCGGAAGTGCCGAAAGCCATCTCTTCCAAACCGCCCAAAGCTCTGCCTCGGATCAAAGTGACTGTTCCTACTATTGAAGGAAATATGCCCTAGAGGCAATAATAAAGTTATTACTTATTTCCTTATATCATGATAAATGTTTATTATTCATGCTAGAATTGTATTATCCGGAAACATAATACTTGTGTGAATACATAGACAAACTAAACGTCACTAGTGTGCCTCTACTTGACTAGCTCGTTAATCAAAGATGGTTATGTTTCCTAACCATAGACATGTGTTGTCATTTGATTAACGGGATCACGTCATTAGGAGAATGATGTGATTGACATGACCCATTCCATTAGCTTAGCACCCGATCATTTAGTATGTTGCTATTGCTTTCTTCATGACTTATACATGTTCCTATGACTATGAGATTATGCAACTCCCGTTTGTCGGAGGAACACTTTGTGTGCTACCAAACGTCACAACGTAACTGGGTGATTATAAAGGAGCTCTACAGGTGTCTCCAAAGGTACATGTTGGGTTGGCGTATTTCGAGATTAGGATTTGTCACTCCGATTGTCGGAGAGGTATCTCCGGGCCCTCTCGGTAATGCACATCACATAAGCCTTGCAAGCATTGCAACTAATGAGTTTGTTGCGAGATGATGTATTATGAAACGAGTAAAGAGACTTGCCGGTAACGAGATTGAACTAGGTATTGAGATACCGACGATCGAATCTCGGGCAAGTAACATACCGATGACAAAGGGAACAAAGTATGTTGTTATGCGGTCTGACCGATAAAATATCTTCATAGAATATGTGGGAGCCAATATGAGCATCCAGGTTCCGCTATTGGTTATTGACCGGAGACATGTCTCGGTCATGTCTACATTATTCTTGAACCCGTAGGGTCCGCACGCTTAACGTTACGATGACAGTTTCATTATGAGTTTATATATTTTGATGTACCGAAGTTTTTTCGGAGTCCTGGATGTGATCACGGACATGACGAGGAGTCTCGAAATGGTCGAGACATAAAGATTGATATATTGGAAGCCTATGTTTGGACATCAGAAGTGTTCCGGGTGAAATCGGCATTTTACCGGAGTATCGGGAGGTTACCGGAACCCCCCCCCCCCGGTAACCTAATGGGCCTAGTGGAGGAAGAGGAGAGGAGGCCTAGGGGCTGCCGCGCGCCCCTCCCCCCCAAGTCCGAATTGGACAAGGAGGGGGGGCGCCCCCCCTTCCTTTCTTCCCTCTCCTCCTTCCCCCCAAGTCCTAATCCAACTAGGGAAAGGGGGGAGTCCTACTCCCGGTAGGAGTAGGACTCCTCCGGCGCGCCTCCTCCTAGGGCTGGCCGCACACCCCCTTTGCTCCATTATATACGGAGGCAGGGGCACCTCTAGACACACAAGTTGATCCACGTGATCGTTTTCTTAGCCGTGTGCGGTGCCACCTTCCACCATACTCCTCGATAATATTGTAGTGGTGCTTAGGCGAAGCCCTACGACGGTAGAACATCAAGATCGTCACCACACCGTCATGCTGACGGAACTCTTCCCCGACACTTTGCTGGATCGGAGTCCGGGGATCGTCATCGAGCTGAACGTGTGCTAAAACTCGGAGGTGCCGTAGTTTGGGTGCTTGATCGGTCGGGCCGTGGAGACGTACGACTACATAAACCGCGTTGTCATAACGGTTCCGCTGTCTGTCTACGAGGGTACGTAGATTACACTTTCCCCTCTCGTTGCTATGCATCACCATGATCTTGCATGTGCGTAGGAAATTTTTTGAAATTACTACGTTCCCCAATAGTGGTATCAGAGCCTAGGTTTTATGTGTTGATGTTCTATGCACGAGTAGAACACAAGTGAGTTGTGGGTGATATAAGTCATACTGCTTACCGGCATGTCATACTTTGGTTCGGCGGTATTGTTGGATGAAGCGGCCCGAACCGACATTACACGTACGCTTACGCGAGACTGGTTCTACCGACGTGCTTTGCACACAGGTGGCTGGCGGGTGTCAGTTTCTCCAACTTTAGTTGAACCGAGTGTGGCTACGCCCGGTCCTTGCGAAGGTTAAAACAGCACCAACTTGACAAACTATCGTTGTGGTTTTGATGCGTAGGTAAGATTGGTTCTTGCTTAAGCCCGTAGCAGCCACGTAAAACTTGCAACAACAAAGTAGAGGATGTCTAACTTGTTTTCGCAGGGCATGTTGTGATGTGATATGGTCAAGACATGATGCTAAATTTTATTGTATGAGATGATCATGTTTTGTAACCGAGTTGTCGGCAACGGGCAGGAGCCATATGGTTGTCGCTTTATTGTATGCAATGCAATTGCGCTGTAATGCTTTACTTTATCACTAAGAGGTAGCGATAGTCGTGGAAGCGTAAGATTGGCAAGACGACAACGATGCTACGATGGTGATCAAGGTGTCGCACCGGTGACGATGGTGATCATGATGGTGCTTCGAAGATGGAGATCACAAGCACAAGATGATGATGGCCATATCATATCACTTATATTGATTGCATATGATGTTTATCTTTTATGCATCTTATCTTGCTTTGATTGACGGTAGCATTTTAAGATGATCTCTCGCTAATTATCAAGAAGTGTTCTCCCTGAGTATGCACCATTGCGAAAGTTCTTCATGCTGAGACACCACGTGATGATCGGGTGTGATAGGCTCTACGTTCAAATACAATGGGTGCAAAATAGTTGCACACGCGGAATACTCAGGTTATACTTGATGAGCCAAGCATATACAGATATGGCCTCGGAACACGGAGACCGAAAGGTCGAGCGTGAATCATATAGTAGATATGATCAACATAGTGATGTTCACCAATGAAACTACTCCATCTCACGTGATGATCGGACATGGTTTAGTTGATTTGGATCACGTGATCACTTAGAGGATTAGAGGGATGTCTATCTAAGTGGGAGTTCTTTAGTAATATGATTAATTGAACTTAAATTTATCATGAACTTAGTACCTGATAGTATCTTGCTTGTTTATGTTTGATTGTAGATAGATGGCCCGTATTGTTGTTCCGTTGAATTTTAATGCGTTCCTTGAGAAAGCAAAGTTGAAAGATGATGGTAGCAATTACACGGAGTGGGTCCGTAACTTGAGGATTATCCTCATTGCTGCACAAAAGAATTACGTCCTGGAAGCACCGCTGGGTGCCAGGCCTGCTGCTGGAGCAACACCAGATGTTATGAACGTCTGGCAAAGCAAAGCTGATGACTACTCGATAGTTCAGTGTGCCATGCTTTACGGCTTAGAATCGGAACTTCAACGACGTTTTGAACGTCATGGAGCATATGAGATGTTCCAGGAGTTGAAGTTAATATTTCAAGCAAATGCCCAAATTGAGAGATATGAAGTCTCCAATAAGTTCTATAGCTGCAAGATGGAGGAGAACAGTTCTGTCACTGAGCATATACTCAAAATGTCTGGGTATAATAATCACTTGATTCAATTGGGAGTTAATCTTCCAGATGATTGCGTCATTGACAGAATTCTCCAATCACTTCCACCTAGCTACAAGAGCTTCGTGATGAACTATAATATGCAAGGGATGAATAAGACAATTCCCGAGCTCTTCACAATGCTGAAAGCTGCAGAGGTAGAAATCAAGAAGGAGCATCAAGTGTTGATGGTCAACAAGACCACTAGTTTCAAGAAAAAGGGCAAAGGAAAGAAGAAGGGGACTTCGAAAAGAACAGCAAGCAAGTTGCTGCTCAGGAGAAGAAACCCAAATCTGGACCTAAGCCTGAAACTGAGTGCTTCTACTACAAGTAGACTGGTCACTGGAAGCGGAACTGCCCCAAGTATTTGGCGGATAAGAAGGATGGCAAGGTGAACAAAGGTATATATGATATACATGTTATTGATGTGTACCTTACTAATGCTCGCAGTAGCACCTGGGTATTTGATACTGGTTCTGTTGCTAATATTTGCAACTCGAAACAGGGACTACGGATTAAGCGAAGATTGGCTAAGGACGAGGTGACGATGCGCGATGGAAATGGTTCCAAAGTCGATGTGATCGCGGTCGGCACGCTACCTCTACATCTACCTTTGGGATTAGTATTAGACCTAAATAATTGTTATTTGGTGCCAGCGTTGAGCATGAACATTATATCTGGATCTTGTTTAATGCGAGACGGTTATTCATTTAAATCAGAGAATAATGGTTGTTCTATTTATATGAGTAATATCTTTTATGGTCATGCACCCTTAAAGAGTGGTCTATTCTTATTAAATCTCGATAGTAGTGACACACATATTCATAATGTTGAAGCCAAAAGATGCAGAGTTGATAATGATAGTGCAACTTATTTTTGGCACTACCGTTTAGGTCATATCGGTGTAAAGCGCATGAAGAAACTCCATACTGATGGACTTTTGGAACCACTTGATTATGACTCACTTGGTACTTGCGAACCGTGCCTTATGGGCAAGATGACAAAAACACCGTTCTCCGGTAATATGGAGAGAGCAACAGATTTGTTGGAAATCATACATACAGATGTATATGGTCTGATGAATGTTGAGGCTCGTGGCGGATATCGTTATTTTCTCACCTTCACAGATGACTTAAGCGGATATGGGTATATCTACTTAATGAAACATAAGTCTGAAACATTTGAAAAGTTCAAAGAATTTCAGAGTGAAGTTGAAAATCATCGTAACAAGAAAATAAAATTCCTACGATCTGATCGTGGAGGAGAATATTTGAGTTACGAGTTTGGTGTACATTTGAAACAATGCGGAATAGTTTCACAACTCACGCCACCCGGAACAGCACAGCGTAATGGTGTGTCTGAATGTCGTAATCGTACTTTACTAGATATGGTGCGATCTATGATGTCTCTTACTAATTTACCGCTATCGTTTTGGGGTTATGCTTTAGAGACGGCCGCATTCACGTTAAATAGGGCACCATCAAAATCCATTGAGACGATGCCTTATGAACTATGGTTTGGCAAGAAACCAAAGTTGTCGTTTCTGAAAGTTTGGGGTTGCGATGCTTATGTGAAAAAGCTTCAACCTGATAAGCTCGAACCCAAATCGGAGAAATGTGTCTTCATAGGATATCCAAAGGAAACTACTGGATACACCTTCTATCTCAGATCCGAAGGCAAGACTTTTGTTACTAAATTCGGAAACTTTCTAGAGAAGGAGTTTCTTTCGAAAGAAGTGAGTGGGAGGAAAGTAGAACTTGATGAGGTAACTGTACCTGCTCCCTTATTGGAAAGTAGTACATCACAGAAACCGGTTTCTGTGACACCTACACCAATTAGTGAGGAAGCTAATGATGATGATCATGAAACTTCAGAACAAGATACTACTGAACCTCGTAGATCAATCAGAGTACGATCCGCACTAGAGTGGTACGATAATCCTGTTCTGGAAGTCATGCTACTAGATCATGATGAACCTACGAACTATGAAGAAGCGATGGTGAGCCCAAATTCCGCAAAATGGCTTGAAGTCATGAAATCTGAGATGGGATCCATGTATGAGAACAAAGTGTGGACTTTGGTTGACTTGCCCAAAGATCGGCAAGCAATTGAGAATAAATGGATCTTCAAGAAGAAGACTAACATTGACGGTAATGTTACTATCTACAAAGCTCGACTTGTCGCCAAAGGTTTTCGACAAGTTCAAGGGATTGACTACGATGAGACCTTCTCACCCGTAGTGATGCTTAAGTCTATCCGAATCATGTTAGCAATTGCCGCATTTTATGATTATGAAATTTGGCAGATGGATGTAAAAACTGCATTCCTGACTGGATTTCTGGAAGAAGAGGTGTATATGATGCAGCTAGAAGGTTTTGTCGATCCAAAGGGAGATAACAAAGTGTGCAAGCTCCAGCGATCCATTTATGGACTGGTGCAAGCCTCTCGGAGTTGGAATAAACGCTTTGATAGTGTGATCAAAGCATTTGGTTTTGTACAGACTTTTGGAGAAGCCTGTATTTACAAGAAAGTGAGTGGGAGCTCTGTAGCATTTTTGATATTATATGTGGATGACATATTACTAATCGGAAATGATATAGAATTTCTGGATAGCATAAAGGGATACTTGAATAAGAGTTTTTCAATGAAAGACCTCGGTGAAGCTGCTTACATATTGGGCATTAAGATCTATAGAGATAGATCAAGATGCTTAATTGGACTTTCACAAAGCACATACCTTGACAAAGTTTTGAAGAAGTTCAAAATGGATCAAGCAAAGAAAGGATTCTTGACTGTGTTACAAGGTGTGAAATTGAGTAAGACTCAATGCCCGACCACTGCAGAAGATAGAGAGAAAATGAAAGATGTTCCCTATGCTTCAGCCATAGGCTCTATCATGTATGCAATGTTGTGTACCAGACCTGATGTATGTCTTGCTATAAGTCTAGCAGGGAGGTACCAAAGTAATCCAGGAGTGGATCACTGGAGAGTGGTCAAGAACATCCTGAAATACCTAAAAAGGACTAAGGATATGTTTCTCGTATATGGAGGTGACAAAGAGCTCATTGTAAATGGTTACGTTGATGCAAGCTTTGACACTGATCCGGACGATTCTAAATTGCAAACCAGATACGTGTTTACATTAAACGGTGGAGCTGTCAGTTGGTGCAGTTCTAAACAAAGCGTTGTGGCGGGATCTACATGTGAAGCAGAGTACATAGCTGCTTCGGAAGCAGCAAACGAAGGAGTCTGGATGAAAGAGTTCATATCCGATCTAGGTGTCATACCTAGTGCATCAGGTTCAATGAAAATCTTTTGTGACAATACTGGTGCAATTGCCTTGGCAAAGGAATCCAGATTTCACAAGAGAACCAAGCACATCAAGAGACGCTTCAATTCCATCCGGGATCTAGTCCAGGTGGGAGACATAGAGATTTGCAAGATACATACGGATCTGAATGTAGCAGACCCGTTGACTAAGCCTCTTCCACAAGCAAAACTTGATCAGCACCAAAGCTCCATGGGTGTTAGAATCATTACTGTGTAATCTAGATTATTGACTCTAGTGCAAGTGGGAGACTGAAGGAAATATGCCCTAAAGGAAATAATAAAGTTATTATTTATTTCCTTATATCATGATAAATGTTTATTATTCATACTAGAATTGTATTATCCAGAAATATAATAGTTGTGTGAATACATAGACAAACTAAACGTCACTAGTGTGCCTCTACTTGACTAGCTCGTTAATCAAAGATGGTTATGTTTCCTAACCATAGACATGTGTTGTCATTTGATTAACGGGATCACATCATTAGGAGAATGATGTGATTGACATGACCCATTCCATTAGCTTAGCACCCGATCGTTTAGTATGTTGCTATTGCTTTCTTCATGACTTATACATGTTCCTATGACTATGAGATTATGCAACTCCCGTTTGCCGGAGGAACACTTTGTGTGCTACCAAACGTCACAACATAACTGGGTGATTATAAAGGAGCTCTACAGGTGTCTCCAAAGGTACATGTTGGGTTGGCGTATTTCGAGATTAGGATTTGTCACTCCGATTGTCGGAGAGATATCTCTGGGCCCTCTCGGTAATGCACATCACATAAGCCTTGCAAGCATTGCAACTAATGAGTTAGTTGCGAGATGACGTATTATGAAACGAGTAAAGAGACTTGCCGGTAACGAGATTGAACTAGGTATTGAGATACCGACGATCGAATCTCGGGCAAGTAACATACCGATGACAAAGGGAACAAAGTATGTTGTTATGCGGTCTGACCGATAAAAGATCTTCGTAGAATATGTGGGAGCCAATATGAGCATCCAGGTTCCGCTATTGGTTATTGACCGGAGATATGTCTCGGTCATGTCTACATTATTCTCGAACCCGTAGGGTCCGCACGCTTAACGTTACGATGACAGTTTCATTATGAGTTTATATATTTTGATGTACCGAAGTTTGTTCGGAGTCCCGGATGTGATCACAGACATGACGAGGAGTCTCGAAATGGTCGAGACATAAAGATTGATATATTGGAAGCCTATGTTTGGACATCAGAAGTGTTCCGGGTGAAATCGGCATTTTACCAGAGTACCGGGAGGTTACC
>NC_041386.1:560966299-560969852 GCF_002162155.2 Triticum dicoccoides | reverse complement strand
CCTTTGCTCCTTTATATACGGAGGCAGGGGCACCTCTAGACACACAAGTTGATTTGCGTGATTGTTTTCTTAGCCGTGTGCGGTGCCCCCTTCCACCATACTCCTCGATAATGGTAGAACATCAAGATCGTCACCACGCTGTCGTGCTGACGGAACTCTTCCCCAACACTTTGCTGGATCGGAGTCCGGGGATCGTCATCGAGCTGAACGTGTGCTAAAACTCGGAGGTGTCGTAGTTTCGGTGCTTGATCGGTCGGACCGTGAAGACGTACGACTACATCAACCGCGTTGTCATAACGCTTCCGCTGTCGGTCTACAAGGGTACGTATATTACACTTTCCCCTCTCGTTGCTATGCATCACCATGATCTTGCGTGTGCGTAGGAATTTTTCTGAAATTACTACGTTCCCCAACAACTATCTCCGGGTAACCATCTGACTTGTCCTTTATGTGGATTCGATTAACTGGGTGTAACCGATTGAATGCGGGCCTTTGCAGTGCTGCTACGTCAGGGACCTCTTTATACCAGTACCTAGAGGATGCGGTAACCTCTAAACCAGGTATGAACTCTTACGATTACGATTCTTGATCCTTTTAGGGTCGAGTGGTTCACTTGGGGTCGAATGTTCTGTCTTGCAGCTCCACCCAACATCATTGACCTTCCGGATGATGACAAAGATGTGGCTCCTAAGCGTAGGAAGAGCAAGAAGGTAACAGCTGGCAGGGTGGCTTGGCAAGAACCAACTGCAACGCCTCCCGTCTGTCAAGGTGAAGATGCGGGCAGGGCCACTGTGACGTTCGCTGCACCTTTGCCGAGTGGGCATCCCACGCGGTCAACCGCGCCTGTGGTTCCTTCAACTATCCAACTCCACACCACGGAGCCTCAAGCAGCCGCACCTGGGTCATCTGCACATTTTTTCACCAGCTACCCCGTCCCAGACAACCAGTCGGAAGTGGCTGCAGAAGCCATCCGACAGGCTGATATGATGATGGAGCGGGTGAAGATAGTGCACAAGAGCAGTCAGGCTGCCTACGATGCTAGTGCCGCCCTTCGGGCCAACGTCCAGGTGAGTAGACTTTCCGACTGTTTTTGTTCTCAAAAAATCTTCTTCTGCACAATATCCTGTTGTTCGCGTTGAATTAGAGCACCCACTGGGTGTTGCTGTCGTTTTTGGTAGTTTCGCTCTTCCACTCGGTCTGGGCGAGTGGGATCAGAACCGGTGGGGGCACGCCAAGTGCACCCACTGGGTGTAGTCCTCGAGACCGCGGTAGACTGCTGGCAGTCGACTGTGGTCTGAGTTCTTCTTTCTTGACGGCGCAATTGTTCTTTCTCTCTCCTTTTTTTTACTCCTTGCACTCGACTCCGGCAGGCCGGTCGAGTGGGATCGGAACCAGTGTGGGCACGCCAAGTGCACCCACTGGGTGTAGTCCCCGAGACCGCGGTCGACTGCTGGCAGTCGATTGGGGTCTGAACAGCTTGTTGTCCACTTCTTTAGGTTTTATTCACTCGAAAATGAACTGCCTTCGAACCTATCGATTGATCTGTCTCTTGCCTCCTGCGGAAGTCTTGTACTCTTATCTCCAAGTTTGCCGAACTCGAAGAGAAGCAGAGGCAACTCAACTTAGACTTGGAATTGGCTCAGGAAAATCTGAAAAAAGCTCAAGACGAGGCCGCTGGTATGGAAGGTAACTGATTGCTGACTAAACTTCAATATATCTCTTTGATCTCTTTTTTGATTCGATTATTTCTTTTGCAGAGAAAATGAAGTTAGCTCTGGACAAGAAGGACTCGGACCTCGCCGCCGCGCAAAAAGCATCCCAAAACAAAACCGTTCTCGCAGACAAGAAGCTTGCTTCAGTTGGAACGCTTGAAGGAGAGGTGACTAGACTGACATCTTGTCTTAATGAAGCTAACCGCGAAGTGACCAGCATGAAGAAGGATAAGGTCGTCATGAACGAAAAGTTGGAGTCTGTGATCCGCAAGAGGAACGACACAGAAGCTTATCTGAGGACCCTCGCCAAGAAGCTTTATCTCGTGCTGGGAGGTATCTCTTTTAATCCTACTGTGTTGATGCTTGCCATCAGATTTTGCTCAGTTGATTGAACTGACTTTTGGCTGCAGAACTTTGTCAAGACTTTGACGAAGAAACTGGAAGGGTCGAGACGGGTCTGGACCCTATCGCTTCCCTGGTCTGCGACGAAACTGCGATGAACGTGCTCCGACTGGAGTCCCGTATCGCCAGCGCCACAAGCTACCTCGCACGCCTGAAGGAGGTTGTCTCTCGAATCGACTCGACGCTTTGGCCGGGGGCGACGCTTCAGAATGATCTGGAATCTCTGATGACTCGACTGAACGAGATCCCTGACCGACTGCAAGAATGGAAGAAATCCTCCGCCCGGTGTGGTGCTGATGTGGCGATGTCCCTGGTGCGGTTCCATTGCAAGGAGACTCGTGAAGACAAGCTGGCTGTAATCAAAGTCGCTAACACCAAAAAGCACGACTTCCAGTCCTTCATGGAGACTTTCATTGTTGTCGCTACTCGGATCGCTGATGGGACGATCTGGACTCGTTCGTGGAGCCTGCCAGCCCTCCTCCAGCTGAGTGAACAATCTTATGACACTTGGATACGCTTTAAATTTGCCTCGGAATGCTGAGTGGTTTCTGTAACCGTTAAACTCCTTCGGGCTTGGTGCCCGAGTACCTTTGATTTGCTGCTTGGAACCTTTTAGTATTTATCTGAATTTGGTTTATCTTCGAGTGTGCTTGTGTTTACCTTCAGATGGACTTTGCTTGCTGCACCTCTTCGTCCTTGTGGATAGGGATGGAGCGGACGTTGTATTTGTGCCACAGCTTCGAAGGAGAAGGTTGCAGTCGACCTACACCTCGTCGTCCTTGCGGATAAGGATGGAGCGGACGTTGTATTCGTGCCGCAGCTCCGAAGGAGAAGGTTGCAGTCGACCTGCACCTCGTCGTCCTTGCGGATAAGGATGGAGTGGACGTTGTATTTGTGCCGCAGCTCCGAAGGAGAAGGTGGCAGTCGACCTGCACCTCGTCGTCCTTGCGGATAAGGATGGAGCGGACGTTGTATTTGTGCCGCAGCTCCGAAGGAGAAGGTTGCAGTCGACCTGCACCTCGTCGTCCTTGCGGATAAGAATGGGTCTTAAACTTAGGTGAGTACTGGACTGCAGCTAAGCCCCCGAGTGGGAGGATTGCTCTCCACTCGGTAGGATTTTTCCAAACTTAGGCGAGTGTTGGGCTGCCGTTAAGCCCCTTAGTGAGAGAACATAGGCGAGTGCTCGACTGCAGCTAAGCCCCCGAGTGGGAGGACTGCTCTCCACTAGGTAGGATTTTTTCAAACTTAGGCGAGTGCTGGACTGCCGTTAAGCCCCTTAGTGAGAGAACTTAGGTGAGTGCTCGACTGCAGCTAAGCCCCCGAGTGGGAGGATTGCTCTCCACTCGGTAGGATTTTTTCAAACTTAGGCGAGTGCTAGACTGCCATTAAGCCTCTTAGTGAGAGAACTTAGGCGAGTGCTCGACTGCAGCTAAGCCCCC
>NC_041386.1:560956412-560966060 GCF_002162155.2 Triticum dicoccoides | reverse complement strand
CTTAGTGAGAGAACTTAGGCGAGTGCTCGACTGCAACTAAGCCCCCGAGTGGGAGGATTGCTCTCCACTCGGTAGGATTTTTTTCAAACTTAGGCGAGTGCTGGACTGCCGTTAAGCCTCTTATTGAGAGAACTTAGGCGAGTGCTCGACTACAGCTAAGCCCCCGAGTGGGAGGATTGCTCTCCACTCGGTAGGATTTTTTTCAAACTTAGGCGAGTGCTGGACTGCCGTTAAGCCTCTTAGTGAGAGAACTTAGGTCAGTGCTCGGCTGCAGCTAAGCCCCCGAGTGGGAGGATTGCTCTCCACTCGGTAGGATTTTTTCGAACTTAGGCGGAACGGATTCGCGACTAAGCCCACCCACTGGGGGATTTCAGGAGTAAATAAGAACAACACAATCGAATGAGAGAACCGTAAGCTCTTGTCTTTGATAAACGAATTACAAAAGGTGTTGCTTATTACATTTTATTCAAACGAGTGTTTAAGTATAAAAGGGGCGGAGCAGCTCACGTTCCAAGCCCGTGGCTCGTCTTTCTGATGCTCGATATTGTAAAGATGGTATGCTCCGTTGTGAAGGACTTTGGTGACGATGAAGGGGCCTTCCCAAGTTGGAGCGAGCTTGTGTGGTTTTTGCTGATCCACTCGAAGAACCAAGTCTCCTTCTTGAAAGGCTCAGCCCCTCACATTCCTGGCGTGGAATCGACGCAAATCTTGCTGATAAATGGTCGAGCAGATCAAGGCCATCTCTCTTTCCTCCTCTAAGAGATCGACTGAATCTTGTCGAGCCTGCTCTGCTTCTGCTTCAGAGAAGAGTTCAACTCGGGGTGCGTTGTGGAGCAAGTCACTTGGCAGAACAGCTTCGGCTCCATAGACTAAGAAGAAAGGAGTTCTTCCGGTTGACCGATTAGGAGTTGTCCTTAAACCCCGCAGAACTGACGGAAGTTCATCAACCCAAGCACCTGCTGCATGTTTGAGATCACGCATCAGCCGGGGCTTCAGTCCTTTGAGAATTAGGCCATTGGCTCTTTCTGCTTGTCCGTTCGACTGCGGGTGAGCAATAGAAGCATAGTCGACTCGAGTGCCCTGAGAGGCGCAGGAAATTCTGAACTCATCGGAATCGAAGTTCGACCCGTTGTCCGTGATGATGTTGTGCGGGACTCCATATCTGAATGTCAATTCTCTGATAAAACTGACAGCGGTGCTAGCGTCAAGGTTCTTGATAGGTTTGGCTTCGATCCATTTGGTAAACTTGTCGACTGCAACGAGCACGTGAGTGAAGCCGCTTTTGCCGGTCCTCAGCGGTCCAACCATATCCAGTCCCCAAACAGCGAAGGGCCAGATGAGGGAAATGGTCTTCAGGGCTGACGCTGGCTTGTGAGACATATCAGAGTAAAATTAACAGCCTTCACATCTGTCGACTATATCTTTCGCCATCTCATTTGCTCGTGGCCAATAGAATCCAGCTCGGTATGCTTTAGCCACGATGGCCCGAGAGGACGCATGGTGACCACAGGTCTCCGAGTGGATGTCATTGAGGATCATTCGACCTTCTTCTGGTGTTATGCACTTCTGACCGACTCCAGTCACACTTTCTCTAAACAGCTGCCCTCTTATCACAGTAAAAGCTTTAGATCGGCGAACGATCTGTCGAGCTTCTTCTTCATCCTCTGGGAGCTCTTTCCTAAGGATGTACGCAATGTAGGGCACCGTCCAGTCGGGAGTAATGGCCAGAACCTCCATGATTAGGTCGACCACAGCTGGGACCTCGACTTCAGTCGGATCCGTGGCGCTCTTGGGTTGTGGGGGCTCTTCAGTGAAAAGGTCTTCCTGAACTGTCGGCGTGTGAATATGCTCCAAGAACACATTGCTGGGAATGGCTTCTCTCTTGGAACCTATCTTTGCCAATTCATTGGCTGCTTGATTTTTCAATCAGCGGATGTGGTGGAGTTCTAACCCCTTGAACTTCTTCTCAAGATTTCTCACCGCGTTGCAGTAACCAGTCATGGCTGGGCTTCTGACGTCCCACTCCTTCATCACTTGATTAACTACCAAATCTGAGTCGCCATAGACCATGAGGCGACAGACGCCGACTAAGATGGTCATGCGCAACCCATACAGGAGTGCTTCATACTCTGCTTCATTGTTGGAGGAATCAAAGTGAATCTAGAGGACATATTTGAGCTTGTCTCCTCAGGGGGATACCAGAACTACTCCAGCACCAGAACCGTTCAACATCTTGGATCCGTCAAAGGACATGGTCCAGTGCTCCGAGTGAACTTGAGTCGGCAGTTGTTGTTCGATCCACTCGGCGAGGAAATCTGCTATTGCTTGGGACTTGATAGCTTTCTTTGCCTCAAACTTGATATCCAAGGGAAGGAGTTCAATCGTCCATTTTGCCACTCGACCAGTTGCATCCCTGTTGTGCAGAATCTCTGACAATGGAGCGTTGCTGACGACTGTAACAGAGTGATCTGAGAAGTAGTGTGCAACCTTCTTCGTGGTCATGTAAATTCCATAGACAAGCTTCTGATAGTGAGGATATCTCTGCTTTGACGGGGTCAGGACTTCGGAAATAGAATAAACTGGGCGTTGAACTTTGTACGCTTTTCCTTCTTCTTCCCGCTCGACCGTAAGTACTGTACTGACGACTTGTCCAGTGGCTGCTATATAAAGCAAAAGAGGCTCTTTGCTGATTGGAGCAACAAGCACCGGCTAGGTGGAAAGCAGGGCTTTTAGCTCTGCAAATGTTGTATCAGCTTCTGGAGTCCACTCGAACTTATCTGATTTCTTCATCAGTCGGTAAAGAGGCAGCGCCTTTTCACCGAGGCGAGAAATGAATCAACTTAGGGCGGCCAAGCAACCAGTAAGCTTATGGACATCATGCACATGCACAGGGCGTTTCATTCGGAGTATAGCGCCTACTTTCTCTGGGTTAGCATCGATTCCTCGTTCGGAAACAAGAAAACCGAGCAACTTTCTGCCTGGAACTCCAAACGTGCACTTTGATGGATTGAGCTTGACATCATACCTTCTGAGGTTGGCAAAGGTTTCAGCGAGGTCAGTCAGCAGGTCGGAACCTTTACGTGACTTGACCACAATGTCATCCATGTATGCCTCCACATTCCGACTGATCTGAGTGAGCAGGCACTTCTGAATCATTCGCATAAATGTGGCTCCAGCGTTCTTCAAGCCGAATGGCATTGTGACATAACAGAAGCACCCGAACGGGGTGATAAAGGCTGTCTTTATTTTGTCGGGTCCATACAGACGGATTTGGTGGTACCCAGAGTAGGCATCCAAAAAGGACAAACGCTCGCACCCAGCTGTCGAGTCGACTATCTGATCGATGCGAGGGAGAGGGAAGTGATCTTTCGGTCAAGCCCGATTGATATGCTCGAAATCGATGCACATGCGGAGTGAGTCATCTTTCTTTGGGACCATGACAACATTGGCTAACCACTCGGAGTGGTAAATCTCTCGGATAAACTCAGCTGCCAAAAGCCAAGCCACCTCTTCGCCGATTGCTTTTCTTTTCTGGACGGCGGACCGTCGAAGATGCTCTTTGACTGGTCTCACTTTCGGGTCGACTCGCAAACGATGCTTAGCCAATCCCCTGGGAACAACTGGCGTGTCAGAAGGCTTCCATGCAAAGATGTCCCAGTTCTCACGGAGGAACTGGATGAGCGCTTCTTCCTATTTGGCGTCGAGTGTGGTCGAAATGTGGGTCGGAGCTACATTGGGGTCCGTCGGGTGGATGTGAATAGACTTTGTCTCGCCAACGACTAGAATGTTGAATCTGTGGCTGGCTTCTTGGCTCGCGACAAGGCACTCGGGTCTGCATTTTTCTGGTATTCTTGCAATTCTGCCACGGCCATCTGGGCATCAGCGATCTTTGAGCCCTTCTGGAAACACTCTTCCGCCTTTTTCCGATTACCAGAGATAGTGATCACTCCTCTGGGACCAGGCATCTTCAGTTTGAGGTACACGTAACGAGGTCGAGCCATGAATCGTGCATAAGCCGGCCTGCCCAGAATTGCATGATACGCACTCTGGAAATCCATGACTTCAAACGTCAACTTTTCTTTGCGGTAATTTTCGTCATCACCGAAAACCACGTCGAGTGCAATCTGACCGAGGGACGCAGCCTTCTTGCCCGGGATGACCCCATGGAAACTCATATGGCTTTCACTGAGTCTGGACATCGGAATGCCCATTACTTTCAACATTTCTGCATACAGAATGTTCATGCCACTGGCACCGTCCATAAGGACCTTTGTCAGTCGAGTGCCTTCGACAATCGGGTCGACCACTAGCGCTTGCCTCCCAGGGGTGGCGATGTGCGCTGGATGATCAGACTGGTCGAATGTAATGGCAGTCTGCGACCATTTCAAGTAACTGGGTGTCGCCGGTGCGACCATGTTCACTTCTTTGTTGATGACTTTCAATCGACTCTTGTTTTCAACATCAGCAAAAATCATCAGAGTGGAATTCATGTGAGGATAACCATCATCATCTTCTCCTTCACTCTCAGCCTTGTCTGCCTCCTTCTCCTTTTCCTTGGGTTGTTTCTCTCAGAACTGCTGGATCAGGAGCCGACACTGTCGAGTGGTATGCTTCGGGTAAATGAAATTACCTTCTTCGTCTTTTTTGGTGTGGATATGGCACGGCAAATCCAACACGTCATTTCCATCCGAATCTTTTACTTTCTTGGGGTTCCATGGCCCTTTGGGCTTCCCCCTGAACTTTCCTTGAACCACAGCCAAGGCCTCACCCGGAGCAGCTGGTTCGGCCTTGCGTTTTTGTTTTCGACTGGAGTTTCCTCCTCCGGCTTCATGGGCGACTGCTTTGTGCTTGCCGCTCCGCAGTCGCTCCTCCTATTCACCATTGGCATACTTGGTGGCGATTTCCATCATCCGAATCAGAGTCATGTTTCCTGTCCGACCGAATTTCAGGTTCAACTCCTGGTACCTGACGCCTTCCTTGAAAGCACAAATTGCCTGATGATCAGACACATCTTTCACCGTGTGGTGCAGGGTGATCCACCTCTGGATATAATCTCTCAAAGTTTCATTCGGTTTCTGGACGCAACACTGTAATTTTGTCAAACCTGCTGGTCACTTGCAAGTACCCTTAGATGTTCTGACAAGCACTCGGGCGAGATCTTCCCAAGTATAGATGCTGCCAGGTGCCAACTGATTCAGCCACGCCCTCGCCGAGCCCTCCAACATCAGAGGAAGGTGTTTCATGGCCACCTCATCATTGCCGCCACCAATCTGGACAGCCACTCGGTAGTCTTCGAGCCAGGTGTCAGGCTTGGACTCTCCGCTGAACTTACTGACTCCAGTCGCCAACCTGAAGTTGGGGAGAATCACTGCAGCTCTGATAGCTCTGCTGAAGCACTCTGGGCCAGAGACATGCACCCTATTGCTGGTTTGCGGGCCTCTGTCATGGCCATCTCGGTGAGCTCTGTTTCTGTCGACCAAGCCTTGTACGAGAATAGATCTCGCATCAAAGCCTGGCTCTCTGGGGTCGACTGGAATACCTCTTCCGATGTTGTTAGGGCGCCTGTCTTCATGTGGCCGCGACACGTATGACCCACTCCTTGGAGGAGGCGTGGGCACTCGATGGCGACCATCGCGATCGGCTCAACGATCACACTGCTCCTGGTTTCTGTACTGATCACGCCGCTCTCCACGTCCCTCACGCCTCGGGGGCGATCTCGGGCTATGGGACGACTGGACCGTATCTGCGACCACAGATCTGCTATGGATCCTATCCCGCGATTGAGACACGGCCGTATTCTGCTCTCCTGCTACCCGGAGCAAGGCCCTGATCTGCGCCAGACCCCGGCCAGTTTCTGACTGGGAAGGTTGAATCGACTCTGCTATCTGGGCAGCAGCTGCTAGGTTTTGGATCGTGTCCGGTATACCTAAGCCGGAGGTGGAAAAAGTTGGCGTCGGCTGGACTCAGGAGCATGTTGACGAGCGCGATCGTCGAGTGCGCGCTGTAGGTTCTCCAGCTAAGTGCGCTCAGCCAGATTGGCCAAGCGAGCCTATTCCAAGGCCTGGGCCTCGGGCGTTTCTCCAACTGTTGAAGTATGCAGGGCATCCATGTTTCGGCGACGAAGTTCTTCTCTCTGCTGCGAGGAGAGAGGCTCGGGGCGGTACTCCTCGTGAACACGCGACGGATCGCCATTCCCGTCACCTCCGTCTTCATGATCGAAGCCAGGAGGACCACGTGGTCCATTGATCATCAGGACTTCCGCTGCCGAGTCATTGCTGCCGCACTCGGATGCAGTCTCTACGGAGCCAGTCGACAGATCGAACAGGCCGTAGAGAGACTCGTCGGGCTCGAGTGCCGCGACTTGAGGGGTGGCCGACTGGCGGGCCACCGCATGCTTCACCCACCATTGAATCCTCGACCGGCCGGTGCGCTTGCTCCGGCGGGAAAGCTGTTGGAGTCGACTGGTACTGGGTCGACGGTTGCCGCAGGAGGACGCCGCGGACGCACGCGTGAAAGTGCATCACCCCGCGGGCGGGGAGCGTGTCGACGTCAAGTGGTGCATCCTGAAGCCAAGCGGAGTCGTCAGCGACAAACACGAGCGCGCCGAGACGGATCTCACGGCCCTCAACCAAACTTCCGCCTGGAACCATGATGATGGGGATCGAAAAAAAATTGCAACTTCTCCAATAAGTCGCTAAGACACCTGCCCCATGGTGGGCGCCGACTGTCGTGGATCTAAGACTGATAGTAGAATGGGGGTAGGTATGAGGAGGCAAGATCCTAGCTATGGAGTAGTTGTACACACGAGTTTTACGAGTTCAGGCCCTTCTCGGAGGAAGTAACAGCCCTACGTCTCGGTGCCCTGAGGCGGTCGACTGGATTATATGTGTGTGTGTGTTTACAAAAAAAGTGTGAACCCCTGTCCCAGAGGAGGGGGTGGTTTATATAAAGTGCGCCAGGACCCCAGCTCCCCTCCGTTACTCAGGATTCAATGCTCATAAAGGAAAGGCGTTACTGGTAACGTCTACAGTAAAATGTCATAAATGCTCATAATGCTATGGTTTAAGTCCCAACCGTTGCAGAGTGGAGGGTTCCTCATCTTCTGGTGGTCGAGTGTCTTCAAGGTGGTCGAGTGAACGCATCTCCGCGGTCGAGTGGATGATGATTTCTCTTCGACTGCTTCTAATTCTTTGAAAGGATGTCCTTGGGGAGGGTATGCTGGACAGGTCCATGACCCTACCCTAGGTACATAGCTTCATCAGCGGATGAAGACGCAGCCGGTGCGGAAGACGAGGAAGATCTGGTGTCACCTGGAACTCCAGTGCTCCAGGATTTCTCGGATCGCATGCGCATCGGATCTTCCCACGATCGCGTGCCTGGCAGAGGCGTTCCGCGCCAGCCATCAGGCGCCACATCGCCGCATGCCACCCCGCGTCCCACATGCGGGCCTGCGACCGCGACCGAGCCGCCAGAAATCGCGTCGCCAGGCGCGTCTGGTGCGGGATCTGAGCTGCATGCCCATGTGCGGGGGCCCTCCACGGGATCTTCTGCGGATATTGGAGCGGGTGCAGCCTCTCCTTCCGCCACACAGCAGACCACAGGATTTGTTGCGCAAAGAAGCTCCAGATTCTCTTCAGGATCCTCTACGGCTGATTCATCTACACCACCTCCTGTACAACAACCAGTTTCACGTGTTATGACTCGACTACAAAAAGGTATAAAAAAACCCAAAGATTAGAACTGATGGCACTATACGATATGGCATGTTGTGTGTTGCAGGAGAACCAACAAAATTAGAGGTTGCACTGAAGGATTTAAAGTGGAAAAATGCAATAGATGAAGAATACATGGCACTGATGAGAAACAAGACATGGCATCTTGTACCGGAGCCAAGAGGTAAAAATATTATTGACTATAAGTGGGTCTACAGAATCAAAAAGAAGTCAGATGGCTCAATTGACAGGTACAAAGCATGGTTAGTTGCAAAAGGCTTCAAACAACGTTATGGTTTAGATTATGAAGATACTTTCAATCCTGTTGTTAAAGCTGCAACCATTAGGCTTGTACTATCTATTGCTGTGTCTAGGGGATGGAGCCTGAGACAGCTAGATGTTCAGAATGCGTTTTTACACGGTGTTCTGGAAGAGGAGGTTTACATGAGACAACCACCTGGGTATGCAGAAAAGAAGGCACCTCATTATGTGTGTAAACTTGATAAGGCACTTTATGGTTTGAAACAAACACCAAGAGCATGGTACTCAAGGTTAAGCTCTCAATTAAGGCGCCTTGGTTTTATTGCATCTAAAGCTGACACATCGCTCTTTATTTATAACAAGGCAAACACAGTTATTTTTGTGTTGATATATGTTGATGATATTATAGTTGCAAGCTCTTCACAAAGTGCTACTAATGCTCTCTTGCATGATTTGAGTTTAGAATTTGCTTTGAAAGATCTTGGTGATCTACACTTCTTCCTAGGCATTGAAGTAAAAAGGATTCAAGATGTCATAGTACTTAATCAAGAGAAATATGCTACTGAACTATTGGTTCGTATGGGGATGAAGGACTGTAAGCTTTCTCCCACACCATTGTCTTCTTCGGAAAAACTTTCAGCCTTTAATGGAGAGCCACTTAAGGAAGAAGAAAGCACAAAGTATAGAAGTGCCGTGGGAGCCTTGCAGTACTTAACATTGACAAGACTAGATATATCCTTTGCTGTCAACAAGGTTTGTCAGTATCTTCATGCACCTACCACTGTACATTGGACAGTTGTTAAAAGAATTATACGATAAAACACACTGTGAGCTTGGGCCTTCAGTTCAGACGTTCTAGTTCCATCCTTGTTAGTGCTTTCTCTGATACTGACTGGGCAAGATTTAGTGATGACAGAAAGTCAACTGGAGGATTTGCAATATTCTTTGGCTCTAATCTTATTTCTTGGAGTGCTAGAAAACAAGCTACAGTGTCAAGGTCGAGTACTGAGGCTGAATATAAGTCATTGGCAAATGCTACTGCTGAGATTATTTGGTTGGAATCATTGCTTAGTGAACTGGGAATCAAGCAGCATCGTGTGTCATGTTTATGGTGTGATAATTTGGGAGCAGCCTATCTCTCTGCAAACTCAGTCTTTCATGGCAGAACCTAACATATTGAAATAGACTTTCACTTTGTACGAGAAAGAGTTGCAGAGAAGAAGTTGGACATACGGTTTATTCCTTCCAAAGATCAGGTAGCATATGGGTTCACTAAAGCTCTTCCAAGCAGGCCATTTGAAGAATTCAAGAGAAATCTTAATGTAGGATAGTTGAGATTAAGGGAGGGTGTTAGAAATAGTTTAAACCTGCTATTGTAATCTCATTTGTATCTATCTCTACTCCCTCTTTCTCTTCTATTCTTCCTGGTCTCCTGTACGACAGTTGTATCCTAGCGATCGACTACTTCTTGTACCTCACGGCATATTACGCCCAGATCAATAAATACCCACGCGTGTCTCCTTCCGGAGAGTAGGAACGCTTCAATCTTACAGGGTTAAGCTTCGGTGTCAAGCTGATGAGTACCACAAATTTGAATTCTTTGAGTTTGATGACATTTTGATCCCTGTGGACAACATAAATTTATTCAGTTAGCTCAAGTAGGGGATAGATGAAT